>NW_005871048.1:41150988-41159925 GCF_000147115.1 Myotis lucifugus | reverse complement strand
GTTGTGCTCCAAGTCCCCGGTTGGCAGCCCCTGACTTCCCTGCGTCCCCTTCGCCCCTGACGGAGGTCGCCCGGGTCCCCCCGCAGCCCCAGCCCGCGCTCTTTTCTCTGTGGGTTCGGCTGGAGCTTTTCTTGCCAGGAGACACCGGCGGGTGGGCGTGGTGCAGTCCGCAGTGCGGTCTCTACGGCAGCCCGAGGCGGACAAAGGGCGTTCTCGCAGCCCCAGTTCCCCTCCACCCCCCCTTCTCCCCAAAAGCCAAAAGAAAAACCTTATTTTAGATGAGAAAATAAACGCTTGCCAGTCATTTGCCTCTGGATTTGGCTGTCCCCAGAACAAAAGGCTGCAGGGTGGGGACTGGAGTTGTAGACCTGGTTCTTTTGTTTAACTTTAAGGCACAGATTTTCCCTTTCAGCTAAAAAAGAAAAAAAGAAAAAGAAAAAGTGAGCAGAATTAAGACTATTTTAATCGGGGGAAAAACCAAGAATAAAAGATTTCAATAGTGATATGCCTTATTGGAACATCTCAATAACCCTTATTTTCAAACTGTAAGCTTTTTAATCTGATCTGTTCTGATTTAGTGTATTTGCACATTATCTCCTTGGAACATTTCACATGTACTGACTTTGGGTGTGGCTCTTTATGAATCAATGACTTTGGCTTTAAAAAAAAAAAGCTTTGTTTTGTGAGTGTATGTGTCAGCACCATTGCCAGGGGATAATGATACATTAAGAGGTGCTTTTCTGTCTATAAAATTTTCATAACCATCCGATGTGGTGCCAGGAGAGGGGCCATCAGCCCCATTTTAGAGATGAGGGCCCAGGAAGGCAGGAAGGATGAGGGGACCGGCTCAAGGTCACACCACTGGTGACAGACGTGCTACCCCTGCAGCAGCACTGGTTTTCTGGCCCTGTCATTATGTTAGTGCAGGGCAGGCTGACCTCAGGGCGAGATCAAACAGCAGTGTCCAGAGCTTGCCTTTGTATAGTCATCCACTTGTGGGCTGCGCCCATGCAGGGAGGTGGTTCAGAAATCACCTTCCCACCATAATTATCTCCCTGCTTTGTTACTCAGCTGATCATCCTTTCAGTATCTCATTCCTCCGGGGTTCATTCAAGCTGCTTCCGTTTGAGGATAAAATAGACACATTTAAGGACACATGTCCTCTTTTTTACACTACTAGCCCTTAGTGATAAAGTTCAGATCTGTCTTCCTGACATTTTCTTTTAATTTTTAAACATTTTTAATGAAGTGGTATAATAGAGAGGAAAAGGCAAGTATCATAGATGAGGAACTCGGTGAATTTTCACAAAATTTTCACAGGAAACACCTGTGTTTCCCAGAGCAAGAACCCGACATTTCTGGAATCCCAGAAGACCCCTCACGTTCCCTTTCCAATCACCGCGCCTTCCTGAGTTTTCATTCCCTAATTTGGTCAGGTTCTGCATGAAACTCCGAAATGGCTGTATTGATCCCATTAAGAATCAGCCAAGTGAGTCGCAGAGCCATTTCCTTACACACAGCAACAGATGCTGCTTTCCTCTGGAGATTGCTCTCCCGAGCCCCGGGGTCTCGGATGCAGCTCAAGCTTCAGGGCCTTCCAGTGCTAAGTGGTCCCATCGCTTTCCCGACAGTGTGCGATGACTTAGCAACAGGACAGGCCAGCTCTGTTTCCCCGGGCCTGACACGCTGCTGCCTCGGCCTTCGGGCCCCAGCTGGGCCTCCTCCAGAGGTCACTCTGATACCACTGCTGTGGCTGCTGGTGCCTATGGGCCACGCCGTGTGCAGCAAGATGGAGATGCTCCAGGGGCTGTGGCTCTGATTGTGTGCTGCAGGCTGGGAAAGCAGTTCAGCATCTGTCACTCTTGCTTCCTGTTCACCGTCCCACCTCAGCTGGTGCTCTGTGGGTTTGGAGACCCTGGTGACTTGGATTTTTTGCCATCCAATTATTTATTTATTTAATTAAATTAATTAATTTGTTATTTTTTTCCCCCCATCCGATTATTGAGGAAGCCTAGAAAATCAATCTGTAGAGAGATGGTGGTAATGCGGTAAATCAACAGTCCCGAAACATCCCAATGTGGATGCTTAGTAAATGCTTCTTGAAACCAAGGAAGAGAGATGGTCACTCAATTGTATTCAAGAAGGAAAATGTAAGGTTTGGTCATTTCATCTCAAGTTTGAAACAATAGTCTTTCCTCAGATTGGTCTAGATTTATTTCATTTGTCATGCGGGACTTTATGCCAAACCATTGTCATTACCACCACCTACAGCTTCTTGGAACCTTTTTTGCCCCCTCTCTAATTGGTCCCCAACATGAACTTAACAGCCATCCCGTTTTAGCAGGGCCCCCACTCCTCCAGTTTATTTTAGGACATAGACTACCTGCATCCATGCCTTGCAAACTGAAGCCTTGTGAAAGGAATTGTCACTGCTTCATTTTATTGTTTCAAAGGAATGCTGTCAGTTTAATGCTTTCAATTACTATTAAAGAGTGTAACCTTCCTCTGGGTAGCATTGGGAATCAGCAAGATTTGTTCATAAAAAGATACATCTACTGTGTAATGTCTATTGCCCTGGATTTTTATTTATTTTTTAAATTTTCTTTTGTTAATCCTCACCACAGGATATTTTCCCATTGATTTTGTGGAGAGAGTGGAAGGGAGGGGGAGAGACACAGGGAGTTATAAAATCCCCCATGTCGAGAAACTCTTTAATTGGCTGCCTCCCACATGTGCCTCGACCAGTGCCAGGGATCAAGCCTACAACCAAGGTACATGCCCATGAATCGAACCAAGGGCTCTTCAGTCCGTGGGCCAACACTCTGTCCACTGAGCCAAACTGGCAAGGGCAGCCCTGAATTTTTAGATGCAACTTTAGCTAATACATTGGCACTTTCTGATGTTATTGAATATTTTCAGTCTAAGATGGCTAATAGAATTAAGAACCCAGGAAAATTTGGGTTTGGTTTTCATTTTATTTCAACAGGAAAAAAAATCAACACATGGTGGGAATTAAAAGAAATGTTAGTGTTAAATTTATTATATTCGTCTTTATACTTTTCAAAGTCAAAAGGCAGATGGATTTCTGCTTGCACTGCTTAATGGTATAAGGGTTCTATGATCCATGCTGAAATGTAAGTCATTTCCCAAATTTAAGGTCATTAAATTGATGATTCATTGTTAATCTTGTCTGAAAGCTTACTTTTTAAATAAGCTATAACTTTTAGACCAATAAAATAATTATTATAAATCACTTCTTTTGTTTGTGATATTTACTAATATTATTTATCATCAATGTTTGAAAATGATGAGCTCTGAATGTAAGATATTGTTAGCATGATACATGAAATATATATTATGAACGTCACATTGTTGGCTTAAAAAAAAGGAAGAAAGTAATTCAAAGGTTAGGTCAAGGAAAAAAATAGGACAACTTTTATCTGAGAAATAAAACCTTGAATTTAGCATTTCCTTTGTTTTAATTTTGTTTCTTTAATTTATGATATCAACCGGACTTGATCACTTTTTAGCATAGTTTTATAAGCAGAATCTTAGGAGTATAGATTAATCACTTAGATACTTGTAGAAAATATTGAAAAGCCAGTTTCTCAGAGGGAGTAACTAAAGCTCATGGAGGAAAATCAACTTGTCAAAGGCCCAAGTAACTGTCAGATAGAACGCACGGGCCATTTCAACATGGAGTGCATGGTCATGAGCTTCTGCTTTCTTCAATCTACTGCCTCTTTTAGGAATATAGCTTTTAGCCTTTAAATGGAAGGTGTTTTTTAAAAATTGTTGGTTTCATGAAAGAATCCTGCAGAATGCTTGCATGACTGATAAACTTGGCCAGATCTAACCAGTATAATGTTAGGGAACCTGGCTCATTGTTCACTTTGACTTCTCCTATGATGACAGTGACACGCCCCCACCCCCCACCCCCCATACACACACATACATACACATACGTACAGCCTTTTCTTCTTTTTCCACCTAAAACTTCATGTGCACTCTAGCCTGCCCTTTGTGCACTACTACCCCCTGAGGTCGGAGAGCTGAGAGAGAAAGATCCTTTGTTACCCCCTGATCTCTGTGACTGGAGAACTGGTGACAGAGCGATGGCACTCCTTCCAGATTAGGTGGGAGAGTTCTCAGGATGCCTGGCCATAGTTTAAAAAGTGGAGGTTTGTCTCCTCCAAAGGATGGAGTTGCTGTTTTGCCCCCACTTGGGTAAGCCAGTAAGGAGCACAGTCTCCATAGAGTGTTGGAGTAGCAAAGCCTCAGGGAAGAGCTTGACCTGTTGTTTCCTGGGGGGGGGAGTCATCAGAAAAGGGCCAGGAATTTATCCTGGCTTCTCTACAACCCATCAGAGACCAGGATGACCTGCTTTTGAAAGCCAGCACTCTACTATTCCCTCTCTGAATTCAGGGGAGAATGTGGGAAGGGCCAAAGAAGATACATATTTTTTTGTCCTACAAGCTTTAGAGGGCCCACTAGTGGCTTCCTCTTAGACACAAAGGGAAGATATATAATCTACTAAATGCAGCATGAACCTTCATTGAGAAATACTATTTCTCTTTACTGATATTATTCATTAAAAGGTACAAAATAATTCCAAAGTATTTTATTTCTAAAATTGGTATAGAAAGTGGTATAACTCCAAAAATTTCCTAACTAAAATAACCAATAAATCCATTATAACCTTTATTTTATAAGTGGTAGTAGTGATTATGCATTACTAAGAAATAATTTGGCTAGAAATTGCTCCCTTGAAAAGAGAACCTTAATTTTTTAGTTTCATTGGGTGAATTAAAATGGGAAATATTTTTTAGCAGCTGTTTACTAGTGTAATTTAAAAATTACTAAATGGTTTTTCTATTATTTCATACTTTTTCCATTGCTAAATTACAGATCATATAACCAGGAACTTTATGAAATATAACACAAGGATTTCATTGCACATGTCATGACAAGTTAATTGAGGCCAACGGAAAAATGGCAAGCAACAATGTAAGAGCAAGTCTACGTCTAACCCTAGATGAAGTCATTCAAATGGTGTAGCACGTTGGACATTACTCAGAACAAAGGCAGAAAAATTGTATGAATTTAATTTCAATACATATGTCTCATTATTAACTTATTGACCCAACTTGACAAGCCAGAAGACAAAGTAGAGCTCAGACCTGAGCACAAAGAATCCAATCAACAATTACTAATTAAGCAGCTCAGACAGGAGTCCTCAATTTTTCACACTAGATGAGTAAATAGTGTATGTTTAGATTGAAGTAAAATATTCTAATGAATTCAGACCCCTCAACCTGTCAAGCTCTCTGTGAAACAAAAAGAACCCATTTATCATTTCTGCACTAAAAAGATCCTCGATATCTCAACATGCCTTTCTTGTTAAAATTTAAATACTCCATTAGCACAAATGCAAACTGAGACTGATAATGTTTCCAGGGAGACTCATAAAATTCTCCCTTATAATTTAGCCTCTCTTTACGAATGTTAACTCTTTCATACCTGAATTATTCCCACGGATTATGTGGAGAAATTTCTCCCTCCCTATAGTGGACATACATCTATTGGAAAATATTCTTCATAGTTGAAAAAGTGTTTGGTGTATAATCTGAATACATATACATATTTTTTGGGCGCCTTTGACTGGGACTTAAACCCGAGACCCTTTAGTGTGCAGGCCAATGTTCTAACCACTTAGCAACACTGGCTAGGGCTGAAGATATTTTTGATGTATAGTCAACTGAGTGCCCAGAATATTTTGTAATGTGTGTGTATTCTTTCTTATATTTTTATATGTTTTTATATTTCCCCAAATAACTAGATGGCTCATGGTAGAGCCACTATATAGTATCCATATCCCTCCCTCCCTTCCTTCCTTCCTTCCTTTCCACCTATCTAATCTAATCTACCTTGATTCTTTGCAAGATAGGAAGAATGAACAAGAGATAAATGGGAATAAATGCAGATATGCATTTAGGATTTAGAGGTGTATTTAAATAACGCACTCCTGTAGGTACTTCCAAGTCTGTGCACCCAACTAATGACCAGCAAAAATGATAATTCACTAGCTGTGATATACCTACTTTCAAGCCCTGCCCTTAGTAGGTATGTAGTAAATGATTGTAGTTCCAGAGATTTGTTCCTGGCAGTTAAGTATGCCCGTGCAAAGGTACAATTATGGATACTATACACTGGCTCTGCCATGAGCCATCTAGTTATTTGGAGAAATATAAAAATATATAAAACACATACCCACTCCAGAGTTTTGTGGTTCCTCAGTTGACACTGGCTTGCTCCTCAGATTTCCCTTCTCTGATGTCCTCTGGGCTCCTCTCTGCATCTCCTTTGGGAGGGCAGGAGAGAGGAGGGCAGAGGGGCAAGAAGGAGGAGACTAGGGAGGGAGGGCAACAGCAGTCCTTGCCCGGGTATCCTCTCACCCCAGCTTCCAGCCTAGTGACAAAGGACCAGGACTGGGGCAGGTCTGCCCTCGCACAGTCTGGAATGTGTGGGTTCTTGACTTCATGCAGGAAATATTTCACGATACTAGTCCAGTGATTTTGAGGTATGTTTATTAAAGCTGGGGACAGTGAAACAAAGGAAAGGCTTAAGACAGAAGAGGCAAGATCAGAGCAACAGGAGTGAGCCTAGGCAGAGCTGTCTTGGTCCTTCAGAAAGAGGCAGCAGTGAGCTTCTGTGGGAATAGACAGTGCATGGCCCCCAACTCTGTAGAAAGTTTATGAAGTATAAAAAGTGGCCACATTTCTTTGTCTCTGGATGAGAAAATGCAACACAACTAACAATTGTGAATGAAAGAGCTGCTTGCCAAGCTGAGCAGGTAAAATAAATGCCTAGGAGGACCGACAGGCTAAGTCTTGAAGACTGAGATCCAGCCTTTTCATCAAAGATCACACAAACTTTTCATTGATATCCAGGGGTTAGCAAACTAAGGTCAGAAGTGGGATGGATAAAGAAAAGAAACTGTACATGCACACAAAATGCATAGGCACCCTGCAGGAACATTTAAAAAGCAAAGGCCTGGGCTCGAATGCCAGCCCCTGTGCCCCTGGCTTTCCCACCCTCATCCTACATTTTCTTGCCACTTACAAGTAGACCACGGGGAAGCCAGATTGTCTGGTGGCCTCTTAACTGCTTCAGAACTCACCATCTTTCTGTCCTTTCTATTCCCTCGCTGGAGGAAAGCCTGTCATTTTCCTAATAACTGTTTTCTTTTACTCTTGCAGAAAAGCTGCATTTATACTTTACGAGGGACAGAAGTTCAGTCCACATTGCTAGTTATCCCTCCTTTGCGGCCTGGTGGAGAGAACTCCCTGGCCCTCCCATCTTGTGGGCATCCCATCACCAAGCTCTTCAGAAAAGGAGTTTCCACATCCTTCCTGAAAGCCTGAGACTTGTCACAGTGATGCTTTCCTAACCATTCTGAAATGACCAACTGGAAGTCTGTCAACTGTTTTCCTTTTCCTCCTTAGGAATCCGATCATGGGACACAAACCTGATTGAATGCAACTTAGACCAAGAACTGAAACTTTTTGTATCTCGACACTCTGCAAGATTCTCTCCTGAGGTCCCAGGTGAGACTTGGGTTTAGTATTAGTCAACTTAGAATTTGAAAGGATGGGGAAATAGGCCATTGACTGGAAAACTCTGCCTGGGTTATAAAAAAAGACTTTCTCTTATTGCTGAAGGATTCTTTGTATTTGTTATTATCTACTAGAGGCCCGATGCACGAATTCGTGCACAAGTGGGTTCCGGCTGGTCTGCTCCAATGGGGGCCCATTGGGCCAGGCCAGTGGGGGTGGGAGGCTGCGGACTGTTGGCGGCCGGCCCCGCCCCTGATCGGGGTGTTGGGGGCCGATCAGGCCCGGATCAGGCTGGTTGGCTGCCGCAATGCGCGTCATAGTCACCAGTTGTTCTGGTCGTTCTGGTCATTTCGCCGTTCCGGTCGCTGGGCTTTTATATATATAGATTAGGTTAGTCAGAAGCCATATTTTAAGAAAGTCAGCTTAAGTTGTCGCTGTGTGGGTTATATATTTTGTGTATTGTTTCAGGTTTTTAAAGTTCTGGGGTATTTTTTTATTATTATTATTATCTTTTGCTACTTCACTGTACTCTGACCTTAAATGTTACTCAAATGAAGCTATGACTATAAATTAGATGCTTCCAGAATCTCACAACCCAACACCCTCCCAAGGAAAAGGAAACATCTGCATTTCAAAATAAAATATACATCATAATTTCATCCTTGAAATATCATACACTTTTCTTAATAGAGGTAAAAGAGTCTGAGGTTGCAATTGCTGTTAAAATAGCCTTTCTTTCAGAAGTGAAAAAGAGTGCTACAGGAAATTAAAGGTAAGGACACAAAAATTTGTCATATGTGAAGATGCTCCCAATAACCAGTCACTGAAAAGGGACCAGGACTGAGGCAGGTCTGCCCTGGCTCAGTCGAATGTGTGGGTTCTTGACTTCATGCAGGAAATATTTCACGATACTAGTCCAGTGATTTTGAGGTATGTTTATTAAAGCTGGGGACAGTGAAACAAAGGAAAGGCTTAAGATAGAAGAGGCAAGATCAGAGCAACAGGAGTGAGCCTAGGCAGAGCTGTCTTGGTCCTTTAGAAAGAGGCAGCAGTGAGTCAGCTGGGCGGTGTGGACTCAGGAAACAAGTTATAGAGGCAAAAGGAGGGCCCTTGCAGAAAGGTTCCGGGTGTTGCTCAGGATGAGCTGCCGTTGCCTGTTGCTCCCCCGGGGAAAAAGTGTCCTGGAAACTTTTAGAGCTTAGAAATAAAGCAAAGATACACACCTGAGAAAAGATGGGGTTCGTGGTTATCCTTTGAAGGCATGTGCATGCCCAAGGGAGAGCTTCTTCCTCTCCTCCTTTGCCTTAAGGGTTTTTTATCT
>NW_005871048.1:40880351-41150398 GCF_000147115.1 Myotis lucifugus | reverse complement strand
CAGCTTGGTCTCGAATGTGTAAATTATTTGATCCTAAGTGTCCTTGGTTAGGAAAGATGAGATCTTGGGATTTATTAGCTGGCTGTAAATTGCTCAGCCATCTGTTTCACTGTCTGTCTCAGTTTCCTCATGCCACTTGCCAAAGGATTTTCCTAGCTTCTTACTCTCTTGCCTCACTCTGACCTCTAGGCCTGAGAATGTAGTTGGACTCATCTTATCTTCCTCTTGAGAACAGTGACCCATATTTCTCTCAGTTGGTTACATTTTGGATTATGAGCAGAATTGCTGGCCCATAAGGACTCCAAACCTGGGATGATTTTCTCCAAAGCTCTGCCATTGATCATTCATAGCTACTATATTCCATTTTATTTCTTGAATATCACTTAAATTTTACGTAAAATAGAGTAGAGCATACTCTTTTCTGTCTACATGATTTTGTTGTATGATTGCTAATTTTATTGGCATTGATATAAAATCAGGAATGGGCTCTGCCTCTTTTTGACTGACTACATCATGTTCAATTAGCCTTGTCCATACTGAGATTTGAAACCGAGTACAGAATGTCAGTGCCTTTATGAATCACATTTGACTGCAGCAGTATGCCCATGAGACAGACCCAGTTCTTCTCTCTGAGTTTGATATTAGAATAAAATTCTATGTATTCTAGTTAGCAAATGAATTGTGGACCCAAAACATGGAATCGTGTAAATGTGCTAAGAAAAACATAGCAAGAATTGGCTCATTAAAAGTTAAATCTGCTGCAAAGCCACTTGCAAAATCAGCTCTTTGTATTGAGAAAAGCGAGAATGATCCTGGAATTATCAGATGGCACATGGTTTGCTGAAGTAAAGGTACAGTATGTGTTTCTCTCATTGTTACTGTGTTGTATTTTTGTGTCTTGCACATCTCCATAACTTTTAAAATCATCTCACAAAAAGGAAAATAAGGGAAGTACCCTTTTCCAACAAGTATGTTTCAAAGTGTAAATTCAAGCTTTTATTATCCTTTCTCTGTAGGTTGTTCTGGCTTTCTTACTATGACTGTTTGTAAGACTACTTTTGTTTTGTTTGGGGGGGGGGGTAAACAAAGCCTGTGATTCCCATTGTGTTCATTCATACTTGGATTGACTTTATAGAATGACAGCTCTGTATTGCAAAATTCAAGGCTGCAAGAATTACTAAAGAATTAACTGTTTTTGGACCAAAGACCTAGCATTACTCTAGTGGACTAGGAAGGTCAAGTCTCCCCCAAACCACCAGTTAGCCTAATGTACCATTCTCCCTCCTTTTCCTGTCACCTACAGAAAGGGCTGGTTACCTACCTACTTGTATCAGTGCTGTGCTGGGTGCTGTGTCTAGAGATGGCTTATAAAAGACTGGTGATTGCCTCAAATGCACCTAACAGCTCATGTAGGAAAATTAATTTTAATACTCTCTTTTCCATCATTGTGTCTTCTGCCTATTAGAATAATTAAAAAATTTTGAGAATCCAAATCCTCACCAGCAAGATAGTATAATGTACTAGTTTTTAAACGTGGTTTTGAAGTTCATTTTGCCTATTTCTTCAGGATTGCAGGTCTCATTCAAGACCACCCTGAAAGGTTTAGTCATCTTGAACAAATATCCTTTAAGCAGGAACCTGGACTATGATGCTTTCTCTGCATAAGTGGGGGTCGCATGGTATGAATGGTGAGGTTGTAGGTACCCCTCCCCCCCGTTCTCCAGGATGTGAGCCCTCGGATCTGACCAGCTCTGGCATACTTTGATTCTTGGGATGGTCAGTCATCGAAGGCCATCTTACTTTCCAAATCCTGTTGCAACATTGCCTTCCCTAAAAATCCTTCAACAAACATCTGCTGTGTGCCCCGATGTAAAACCATTCCTGGCCACATCTAGGCTGGGCTCCAGCAAGACCAGTCATTGTGAGAGCAAATGTGAGGCCTTCCTGCACCAACACTCCTCAGGCTTCCACTCCAGTGAATGTTGAATACTTGAATCTTTTCAAAACAGAGCGACAGTCTTATGTTTGCTTATATTTATGAATTCAAATACTGTCCTAAAAGTTTTATTTACATATATAGCATATTTTTGTATCTTAATTATGTTGGATGAAAATCATTTTTATAAGTCTTACCACAAGAATAGAGTTAGGTACCATGCTTCATTCTCCATTTCTATTTGATTCTTCCCCTAATTTAACTTTTATTGTCACCTACATATAACAATAGAGCAGGATGTCTCCTAGGGATTATAAGAAGTGCCCCATGATTATTGGTGTTAGACAAACATCATTTCAAAACAACAAACAAACACAAACCATTCCCAGGACAAGGGATACCAGAAGGAAAATTAATTTTAATATTCTCTTTTCCATCATTGTGTCTTCTGCCTATTAAAATAATTAAAACATTTTGAGAATTCAAATCCTCACCAGCAACATAGTGTAGTGATTAAGAGTGCAGATTCTGGATCCTTGCTCTGACAATCATTTGCTATAGGATCTCGGACAAGTCACTTAATCATTTTATGCCTCAGCTTATAAAACAGGGATTTATAATACTTCAGAATTTTCATGAGGATCAAATGAATTAATGCATGTAAAGATCTTGAAACAGTGCTTGTCACATAGTAAAACAATAAATGTGAGCTAGTGTAAAATTGTCTCCCTTATTAAATATCTATTTGACTTGTATATTTGGTGATTATTATTATCTATGGGAAATACTGGATTTAGATATTGGCTAACTTTCTTTTTGTAATGATATTAAAGTTTGTATTAAAGATGTTTCCCAGAGAAACAATTGCCTTCAGCATGATCAGAAGGAACATCGCTGCTGATTATGTGTAGGGGGCAGCAACATTCCATGACTGAGTTTAGGAAGGTCCTTTGGATGTGAGAGCAAAAAGGAGGCATAATGCTAAGGTCCTGGCATAGTAAACCATAGGGCAGGGTCAAAAATCATTTCAAAATGGTCCTGTTGGTGCCCATGGGAAGATGCTGATGTGGGTGAGGGTGCTAGTCTGCTTTCTCATTGTGATAATCTATTCATGTGTAGGGGAGGAAAATATGTTCATCTACCTTTATAGGTTCTGTTAGCTGTTCTATTAGCTAAATTGACAAAGACAGATTAACAGGAGAAAAACAAATTTAACCTCACAAAGACCCAAGGAAGGGCAAGTTGTGTCGGTGAGGGTTTTATGCCCCCCCCTTCCCCCCAAGTAATGCAATAAAGGCCTGGAGCTTCAAAGAGGAGGAGGGTAATTTATAGGACAATAAGAGCGGACGTTTGGTAATTAGATGTTTGCCCTGCCTATACAGGTAGGTCATTCAAGTAAAGGTTATCTTTGTTAATAGCTCTTTCTATGAGCCAGGCCCCCTAATTAAATTCTTCTAGGTAGTTAAGGGAAAAGTAAAAGTTTTTCTTGAATCCGTGGGATCTTGCCTTCCGCTCAAGAAATTCCACATGCCAAAGTGGCATATTTGGGGGTCACATACTCTGTTCCCTTGCAACTTCTTCCACTCCATTCTACCACACGATTCTTTCTTCTGTTCTCTCCAATCAGCAAGTGACTGTAAAACTTTGCCAGTTTTAAGAAACCAAGATTTCTGGCGGTTTATTTTTTTAGGCAACTGAATAAATAGTAAGACCTTGGCATGTTTACATTTTGTCACTGGCTTTATAAAACTCCTAGATCCCGTTCACACAAACCTTTCTACAGTTTGATTGATTTTGTAATGTGTACATGGGTGGTTCTGTTTAAGAACCCAGGCCTTTTCTCTAGAAGATAAACAAACCACAGCTGAGCACGGTCAGATTTGTGCTGAGTGACTGCTAAAACTATCTGGCCTGGAGATTGTTTTCTAGTGGAGAATTCAAATCAAGACCCTTGAATTTAAGTCATGCGAATCCTCTACTCGCTTTGACATTAATGAGGCCAGGTTTTATGCTATTTGCCAGTAGAATGATAAGGAAATGCTAAAACGCCTGTAGCAAAGATCTAAGGCTATTTTCAGTCGTCTCCTTTCTCTGTCTAGACTTGTATGTTTAGTCTGTCCGTTGTACAGAATTATAGCCTAATAGTATGTGCCTAGAATGCATTAGCTGCTCTAATGGAGATCAGGGAGTAATGAACGTGTTTTCAGCCCAGCTCCCATCCTTTAACAATAAAGCACACAAATGCATGTTCCATTGCATCCTAGAGGCTGACTTAACCCTCAAGGAACCTGCGATTTCAGAGGGAACTTGATCCTCATGTTTTCTCTCTCAGGTGCGCACACACAGGTACAGGCACCTGCCCACATGCCAACACCGCTCAGCTCACTGTTTCTCATGGCGTCGTCATCTAAGGTTATGGAGGGAATCCCAGTATTAGAAGAAAATGACAAATGGAGAGCGTTATCTGTGTTGAAGTAACCAGACCTCTGTTTAGCATCCCTGGAGGTCAATGCCGCCCGCCTGGGAAGGAGACTCCCATTTTCATGCAAATCACTCGCCTTTCTTACACCTGCCCTCTGCCCTCAGCTTCCCCCGCCTGTGGGCTGCAGTTGGGGGAGGGAGTAGTCAGCAGCCGCTCCTGCCCCAGTGCTCCCATTCATTCCTCCTTCAACTGCCTGGTCGCCCCCCAACTGAATGCCTTTGGAAGGATGAAAGGGCCAAACTTTCCAAAGAGAAGAACGGGAATTTATAGTGTGTGCTACACAAGGCGTAATTCCTGCGAGGTTTACATTTTGCACAACTTTGAAACGTGGGGATTCTTTATATCCAGAGATCCTCACACACCGATGTATTTTTTTCTGATGCAGGTTTGGCCAACAAAAAAGAATAACACGGTGTTTCATTGCCACTCAGGTGCCTTCATTCCTTGGGTTGTTGATGGCTTGTTCAGACCACCCTAGAAATACCTACTCATCTCACTTTTTTTTTTTTTGTGGAGTAAAAAGGATGTTTTACCCTACCAACTGTAATGGCTCTCAAGCTGTTCCTAATGGGCACGGTGGAGCCACTCGGCACAGACACGCATAGGCAGGAAGGTGGCAGAAAATTGGCTGCCTGGGCCCAGTAACCATTTGGGGGGGATGTCAGTAATTTGCCGTTAAATCCATCTAAGTGCATTACAGAACAGCTTCTAACACTGCCAACCCAGGGCAGCTTTTGTCTTCATCGCAGAAACCAAAGAGAGCCCATGGTTTTTGCTAGTACAGGGTTTTTTTGTTTGTGTGTGTGTGTGTGTGTGTTTTTTATAGCACTCAATATCAGCAAACCACCTAGCAAGTACAGTCCCTTTACTCTTTACTGTCCAGTTTTGCATGTTTCTCTCTGGGGCAGTTTGTTCAGCATTTATGAAGGCATGCTAGAAATAATGGTAGAAGAGGAATAAAGCGTAAACTCAGAGATTTCCTTTTTAAAATGTCAAGTACTATTTTTGAGTGCTTATTAATAAGCAAGTAATTGTAAAGGATTAGATTGAAGAATAAGGTGTTCCACTGTTTAGTATTCAATTGGAAAAATTTGATTCACAGCTTTAGGAAACACTGAGTGTTTTCTTAATTTACAAACGTGTGTGTGTGTGTGTGTGTGTGTGTGTGTGTAAGAGAAGAGAGAAGAGAAGAGAGAGATTTAGATTTCCTCAAATTCCTAAAGAAAAGAATGAGAATAGAAATCATAACAAGCATTGCAGTTTGATTGTTCAACCACAGATTTAGTGGTAGTGACAAAGGTTACCCAGGTACCAGCACCCCCACCCTCAGCCGAAACCCAGGACTAATTAAATGCTACCCAGGCAACCATCAAGTTTCCCCAAACATCATACTCCAGGGCTTATGCCTTTGTTTTCTTTGTTGTGACCTTAGGGTAATTTCTATTGCTGGGAAGTCAGATTTCTTTGGTCATAGAAAAATGTGAGAAAGAAAGAAGTGCCCCTGGGGAAGTACACTTAGAAATGACCACAGGGACTGGAGAAACTCACATAAACACAAGACAAAAATAATGTTATTTTAATAAACGATTCCAACTTATGTTAAAGAGCTGCAATTACTCAGGACTGATGAGATAATTGATTACAGAAAACGCAACAGGAGAGTCTACACATGATTTAAAAATAAAAGTAATTAAAAATGAACAAAAAAGACCCGGGGAATGTGGTGCTTTATTGGTTATGACCCCTGTCCGCAGTTGTATCACCCCTCGTTTTAGAGACTCCAACTGAGTTTGCCTCTAAACAGTGCCTTGTGGGTTTAATTGTCTGAGGGGTTAAGATAAAAATGAACACTCCGAGGACTGCCTTGGTATAGAAAGTCCTCTAAACCTGCACTTTGCCAGCCCTTTCTTAATCAAACAGGTTTCACTGGAGGCTGTGTGTAAAGGAGCCCCAGTTGAGCATTTTGGACCAAGTTCACAGATTTCCTTGTTTGCATCACACAGGAATCGCCTGGGGAAGGAACAGCTGGTGCCCCGAGGGGACACACACATCCCTAGTGCACCTGCCCCAAGGACACTGCTCCATACAGTTTGCTTTTGTGTTCCCGAAATGTCAGTCCATGGAAACGTCACATTTGGGGAAGTTCACTTGATAGCACTAAGACTAAAGATGGAGCAAATTCTGCAAGCCACGCCAGCAGCACTCTTGGTGCATGCGGAGCTCCTGAGTCATTTGGAGTAGCTGCTCTCTGCCTTCTGAATGGTCGCCTAGAGGTTTTGATGTTTGTGAAAGACCTGCAAAACAAATGGGGGGGGGGGGGGGAGAAGGAGGAAGAGAAGGAGGAGGAGGAGGAGAAAGAGAAAAGGAAGGCATACCTTATCTTCTAATTCATTTGGTAGGAGATAATCTTTTCACAGTATATGGTATATCTTTTTAGAAGGTGCCCTATTATCAGTCCCAATCTTCCATTAAATATTTATGTAGTAGTTCCTGTAGCAAGACACTGTCTAGTTCCTAGCTCGGCAGGCCATTAGATGTCTAAGTAGTCCTGGCCTGAGAGTTGTTTACAACTGAGCATGGAAATAAGATAACAGAGCAAGTTAGTGTATAATATGTGTCAAATGAGAATTTTGTAGGAGGAGACTTCTGTAAATTCTGTTTGCTCGGGCTATTTTAAAAATGCACATACATAAAAATAGTCACTAGCATCATATTATCGGCACAAATTAAGCACTGGATTCTCTTCGTGACCAAGGAATTTTGGATCCAAACAGAATTAATGATTTCGTAGTTTGGAGCTACATTTTGTGTTAAGCGCTTTAACTTAATTATGAAGAGACTGGCTTGCTATTTTAAGGATTCATGCTCTCTGAAAGCATGTGAGCACAAAACTGCTGAAATGAATGTATAGGCTTGATTTCAAGATTGTCTTCATCTCTGAGTGCTGGAACAGTGTCCATTGGCCGACTCGGAAGACACGTGGGAGAGATTGTGAAAGTGAAAGGTTTTATGGAAATAAATCTGAAGTGATTGTTTCACTGCCCTGAGGCTAGAATGCACACATTGGAGAGCTCTGATTCAGCTGTTCCCGCAGCTTGGGGAGCAGGGAGGGCACTTGTGTTGTGAGCTGCTTCCCAGGCCCCTCCCCTCTCCAGAGTCCTGGAGGCCTGATCTAATGCAACAGCTCGGGGCCCACCAGAGACTCTTGTTGCCCAGGTAGCCCCCTGAAAAGCTGCTAAGAGGCCTTTTCTCTTCTGCAAAATGAAGGGCATAGACTAGATCAGGGTACCTGAAACGTTGTTCTGCTAGCCATTAGTTCTGTAAATCATTAATAGATAGTCAGTGGGAAAGAATTCCATTTGTGAAATAAGTCTGGAACCGCGCATACAAGGTCATATTCTTTGAGGAGTCATAAAGTAGGTAACTGCATATAAATACACTTGTTTAATTTTATATAACAATACATTTTCTTTCTTTTTTTTCTTTTTTTTTTTTTAATATATTTTATTGATTTTTTACTGAGAGGAAGGGAGAGGGACAGAGAGTCAGAAACATCGATGAGAGAGAAACATCGATCAGCTGCCTCCTGCACACTCCCCACTGTGGATGTGCCCGCAACCAAGGCACATGCCCCCGACCGGAATCGAACCTGGGACCCTTGAGTCCGCAGGCCGATGCTCTATCCACTGAGCCAAACCGGTTAGAGCAACAATACATTTTCTTAACCTATTTGACTAGTCACTTCCACTGCCACTTTCTTTAGAACACAGGATGGACTAAATCAGTGGTTCTCAACCTTCCTAATGCCGTGACCCTTTAATACAGTTCCTCATGTTGTGGTGACCCCCAATTTCATTGTTACAAATTGAACATAATTAAAGCATCGTGATTAATCACAAAAACAATATGTAATTATATATGTATTTTCCGATGGTCTTAGGCGACCCCTGTGAAAGGGTCGTTCAACCCCCAAAGGGGTCGAGACCCACAGGTTGAGAACTGCTGGACTAAATGATCTCTGAGTCTCCTCCAGTTTATACAGGATGGGGCAAAAGTAGGTTTACAGTTGTCTGTATGGAAAATAATACAATAATTAATAAATAATAACACAAGAATAAACTGTCTTGCATACTCCCAACTGTAAACTTACTTATGCTCCACTCTGTGTTCTGAGTCCATGAATTTTTACTAACTTGCCTCATCACTGACATGAGAAGGGGACTTGTCCTATTCTCTGTTTAGCTCAAAATGGGTTTTCAACTAGGTTTTACAGTACCAATGAGAGAATTTAGTTTAGAAAATCTGCCTGTTCCGTTTGATAGGGTTATACATTTTGGGGGGACACGCACAGCTTTATGACCCTCAGTCTGATTTCCTGGTTTGGGAGTTCTTGGTTTTTAGCCTTTTCCTTCTGTCTTTACCTTGCAGACAAACCAAACCAGACGAAACTTAACGGTGTTTGTACAATGACAAACACTTGCATGGAAAGTATTTCAAAAGTCAAATTCATGAGTGTTTTATCTACCTAATGCCAAACAGGAAATAGCTGCATTTTTCCCATTATAATTAGAATTTCCACATGGACGTTTGGTGCTGCATGGAGCCTCAGATTAGCTACTTAGTTACAGACCCTTAGAAAGAGGCTGAAGGTGAAATTTCATGGGTTCTGGGGATTGTCTACAGGCTGACTATGTTACAAGTGCCAGGTACAGCATTTGTATGGCTCATTGAGAATGGCCTACATTTTAATAAGCATGATCAGCTGTGCATATCTTGTCGCATGAACACCCAATTATTACAATGTAGTTTAACAAGTGAGAACAGGCAGATCTGAATGCCCTTGGGGAGCAATGCTCACATCACATTATTATTGACAGTGTACAACTTGCACTGATTATCCGGAAGGAAAAGTGATTTTTATGGTAATACATCATATGATTGTTGGGATCTAATACCTTTAAGGTAACAATTTCAATTTGTCCTATCCCCAATTTGATCATATTTGCAAAAAAAATGTTTAATTCAATCACTAAAACATATATGTAATGTTATTTTTACAGCAAACTTAACAGAGTTTTCTAAAAACCAAAATGAAATAATCTATGTACAATAACATTAATGATAGTAGATAGTATCTCTATGGATGAGAAATATGGTGGTCTTGTTCATCAAATAGGGAGTTGCCAATAATTTTCTTGTGGGATTATTATTTTTTTTAAGTTTTAGAATTCAGTGATATAGTCCTTTCTTTTATACAAACACCTTGATTTTATCTAGAATTGACGTAGAATTGCTAAGCCAAATTTATACGTTAGCCCATGTTATATTTAAACTATTGATAGAACACATGCACTTAGAAATCTGTTATTCCTTCTTTCTCCCAAACAGAGGAATATTTTCAAAGGGAGTTTTTACAAAAGAGATATTGCACTCCTTGGGCAAATATTAGCATTTTATTGAAGCACGAGCCAAGACAGATGCACTCACACAAGAGAACACTTTACCACCTACTTGAACCCAAACTCAGAACCATCTAATTTAGTCTTCTTTGGCTGATTGAGGAGAGTCCCCTGTGTCTCAGGTCCTCTTTATGAAGGCCAGTGGTAACAAGACTGTCAGAAAGGGGGCATGCTGATTAGAGACGAGTTCTTACTGCTGAAACAATATGGGCAAACCCTTTATATTGGGTTGGCCAATAGCCATCTCAATTTTATTAATGTGATTGTATTTCTATCTAGGACAATGGCTGTCTCTCACTATTATATTGCTCCCAAAAATGAGTCATTCATTCTATATACTGCAAAAGAACTCAAGACTGCTAAAAAGAAAGAAGGGAAGTGTGGAGAGAATGATGATGATAATCGTCTGGATAGTTAAAAAAAAAATCTGAAGAGTTTGCAAAATATGCATTAGCCCACTTAATTCTTCTGTTGCATATACTACCAGTGCACTCTACTTCTAAGTCCCAATCATTTTCCCATTCTACTTTCTATATCTCTTGCATGTGAAAACATATTTTAAAAAATAGATAATTGTTTTCTCCATGCATTGTCTAGCCTCCTAATGAGCTAATAAACACAGAAAACCAACCAAGTGATAAAAGAAATGAGAATTGAGGTTATCTTGAAAGGCGTATTGCCTGTACTTTAAAATTGTGCAGAATAGCTTTATATCCTAAGAACAGGTTGTATGGCTAAAATTGTGTAGACATTTACATGCACATATATAATTATATGTGTATAAGTGACTTAGCTTTTATATTATTTCAAATACATCTTCCTTATTAAAGAAGCATTAGAAATCCAAGTAAATGTCTGTTGATGAAAAAGGTAATTTTATGTGAGTGTACCTCCTTTCCATTGTTTTCTCACCTGTATCACTCATACCTTTTCCCCAGCTAATGTCATCCATTTCCCTTCTGTTTCTTTTTTCTTCTTCTTCCCCCCTTTTCTAATATGTCCTCTCTATTCTCCAATCACAGCCTTCTTTTCTGCAAATAATGCTGGTTTGGGTTATTTTAAAACATCTAATGATATCGGTGTCTTCTTTTTAAAGAAGTATTATATTATGTATTAGTTATACATATTATACTGTGTCTTATTTTTGTTTTATACATAGAACAGAGACTATTCATAGTCTCTGGAATAACATTTCAGCATATAAATATAAATTAAATAATTTGACAAGTTGACTCACTCCAAGCTTGTCCAGAAATATGATTTCATCATCAGATAGAAATTTCTGTTGCTGGAATCCTTTAGCCAACAAATGGATTTTCTATGCATGGTAGGCAGAGTCATCAAAAATATTAAACTAGTTGGGGTCCCCACCCCCAGAAAAGTTCCAACTTACATCTTAAAAAGAAGGAAAAGAAAAAACAACCAACCAAACAAAAACCTACTTCAAATGAGAAAAATTAAGATCAAAGGAAGAGCTTGAATCATAGGGCTCGATTTTTTAGATTTTCAGGATTCTAACTTTTCAGAAATGGCTTTTTCCCAATTGCAACTGCATGATAAGAACAAAATAATGCAATTATCTATTAACCATAGAACTAAGGAAGTCTTGGGCTACTGTCCCTTGGGAAAGAGTCTTAGAACAGCGCCTGGCACATGGTACTAGTACACGTATGACAATGAACGATGAGGTGTTACAGGTTTGAGAAAGTATTATTGGGTTTAAAAATAATATGCATAAGAAATCTGAAAATTTGCAGTGGTTGTATTTCAAACCATTTTTTAAATTAAAAATTTCCTTTAAACTTTGAGGTGTGGCAAAATGTTTCCTTACAAACTACCAATCACTTTCAGAGACTTGGCAACCCAGAAGTTCTGTGAAGAGCCAGTGTGTTGAGAAGCAGTGCCCAGAACCCTTGGAGGGTGAGGGTGGGGTAGAAACTCTATGCTGGAATCCCGCTTCTACTGCGAAGTAGATTTGTGCTACTGTGGACAAATTACTTACCATTTATGAACTTCAGTTTTATTATCTCTAAGGTTCCTTTTGTCTTTAATATTCTGTGATATAATATCAACACATAGTGAAAGAGTCATTTTAGTATTTTTAAAAAATGGTTTTCATGCCAAGTTGATAAGCATCGCTAATGTGCAAAGCCATGATGTGGTATCTGTATGAAGATTTTTGGAATTCATAGGCTAAAATTACTTGCTTGGCTGAATAATGAATTAAAACATGTACACTCAATTTATTCATTAAACAAATATGTATTGCTTGTCTTAGGGGATCTGGTACTGTGTCAAATACTGAGGTTAACAATCATGAGTAAAATCTATAATCTACAGTCCCTATGTGGTCTCCCATGGAGCGCTCAGTCAAGGTAAGGGGGCAGACATTAATCAGATTGTCATACGAATACGTTTCACAATCTGTGCTAAGTACCAGGAAAGAAAATATGGAGCTAAATAAGGATATAAAAGAGGAAATTGACCTAGTAAGGGGAAAAGTGAGAGAACTGTAGAGCTCAGATTTGTGACAAACACTTACTATTTTATTTTTAAGACATTGGACACTGTATGTTTCCCTTTTAATGCAATAGTAGCAATTTTGCTTAGTGTCATAGGTTCTAGAGTATACAGATATTTCTTGAATTTCACTGGGATCAATGTGGGGTTATAGTAGCACATTTCTTAGGAAATAGGAACAATGAAACAGACATGGTTTAAAAATATTTCTATGAAGATATCATCATTCTTATAAGGATTCCACTACTTTGTTCTGAGTTAAGAATGAATATAAAAGGGAACTATCTGAATTTTCATTGGCCTCTTAAAGGCATAGGATTAATTATAAATTTGCTGGTCTACAAAAATCCCAGCGATAGAGGAATGAAGCAACCAAAGTTTCTGGATTAGAATTCGAAGGTTTGTGCTGTAACCTAACTGGTTCCCGAGTCCCTCTGGAACATCTCCTATGTACATGGTGCTTACAGATTCAGTTTCTTCTTCCCAGCATCTTCCTTGGGTCTGCTTCACAGATATTCACCTGGTGATTGTTAAGGCTCTGGTAGGCCAGTCATCTCTTCCTGATGCTGTCTTTTTTCAAGACAATTTATAAGCAGCTTTCTTGCATCACATCTCTGATCAATTGTTATTTGTCAATTACCTCCTGGTTTAAATGTCCACTCTCCCTCTTCCATGGCATTGATATCTGTTGGCCCGACTTGGTGATGTATCTAAAATCTCAACTTTTGCACAGAAAAATACTTCATTTTTGGAGGATGTGACTGAAGCAGATACCCTATTATATTATTTGAAACCTGTGCTTTTTACTGGAAAATCTGGCTTCACTATTAATCTAACACAGGACTGACTTTCTTGTTCAATTTAGGATTTTATGTGAAGATGTTAAAAATTTAATTGCATGTAGATGAACTTTCTCAGTCATTTGCTCACTCCCAAATCTTGGCTACTCTCCTCTTATCTGAAATTAAAACATGTTGTAAAGAAATGTGGAGATTTAAATATTTCTCATTACGTTTTCCCCCTGAAATGCTCTGAACCATTTCAGTCTGCATACCTTGATTGTTTTTTCAGGTAGCAAAGTTCTTTTCTATTTATGTCCTTTTCATTGTTTCTGTTCCTGGGGTTCTGATTTCAATCTTAAAAATATGATTAACCAAAGAACTTATATGCATACATGCATTGCCCATGGACACGGACAATAGGATGGTGAAGGCCTGGCATGGAGTGGGACCTGGTAGGGGCGGGCAATGGGGGACAAAAGGGGAGACATCTGAAATACTTTCAACAATAAATTTTTAAAAATGTATAAATCTTATACTCAAACTCGTTTTCATGCTCATCCTCTGTCTCATCATTTTCCCTTTGATTTTTTCCCATGTTCTGGGGGAGAGCGCCTCACATCTGGCCTGCACGTCACTGTCCGTGTTCTGCAGTGTTGGTTCTGCTCTTTAATGCCTCGGGTGCAGATTGAAATACTGCTGTTGCATTTTGTCTTTCCTGCAATTTATTTTTTTTAATTTTTATTGCATTTATTGGGGTGACCTTGGTTAATAAAATTGTATAGGTTTCAGGTGTACAATTCTATAATACATCATCTGTATATTGTATTGTGTGCTCACCACCCCAAGTTGAGTCTCTTTCCGGCACCATTTATCCTCCCTTTACCCTCTTTTACCTCCCTGCTCACCCATTCCCCTCTGGTAATCACAAGGCTGTTGTCGTGTCTATGAGTTTTTTGGCCACTCTAGCTCTCCCCCTGCCGAACTCCTCTACCCTCCACTTTTCAGCATATGACCATCTCTTTACTCTTAATCACCATAGTCAGTTTTTCTGGTTTTGTGCATTTTTATAAATATTTCAGAAATTCATAAATTTGGTTAAGGATATATTAGGTTCTTCTGTTCTGCTACCATATTTAACCCACCAGGCTTCCTAATTCCAACTCAAAATAATAATGAAATGTCATTTTTATTTGTGAAAATCTGTGATCCTTATGGAATGTAGTGCCATTTTGGCATCGTGGATACACTTCAAAATGTCTTTGAGAATCACACATGTCATTTGAGTAACACAGATTCTCTCATAAAATTGATTGGTTCCATGGTAAATAGCATACCATTCTTATTGTAAATGTGCAGATATTTTGTACTATAAACCAATAGTTTCCTTTACCAAATATGTTATCTTTTTGAAAAAAGATTTTTAAGTAAAAGTGCTTTTTTAAAAAAATTAAAAGAAGAAGGGAATCTTTGTTAATGATTAATGCTTTTAACCTCCTGTTCAAGGAAATGAATAATAAACATTAGCCAAGCAGGAAAAGCTGATTCATCTTGTTGTAATCTTCAAATGACCTGCAACAGTTGCTGCTCTATAAAATCTGCAGTATTATTCAACCCTACTTTGTTCAGACTCATGGTATATAGCATTATCCTTTTGTTTTGTTTTTGTACTTGAAGTTCCCTAGAGCCAAATATTTCCATTTGTCTAATCAGGACTTTACAGATTTCAAAAGTTTACATAAATAAATGCCTCTTTAGGGTATTGTAGATACTCCCTTCCCCCACCTTCTAGCTTCTGCTAAAGGAAGTGCCACGTTCATTCTTATTGCCACTGGATGAAAACCTTATGAATTACAGCTTTCTTTCCAAACCTTTAGTTTCTGCATGTTTGTGAGAGTTTTATGTGTGCACATGTCTCTTGTGACACTATTTGATTGAAAAAGAAAATGCAATTTTATTTAAATGGTCACTTGGGGATATAAAATTTGCATCAGAAAATCAAACCTGAATTCATGGCGAAGGTAGTGCTTTGATTTCTGCTTCCTTTAGGGTTGTCACAGCAAGACTCCACCACCGCTTTGGTGGGTCCGATTGTATTCCCAGGGAGGGCCCATTGGGAAGCGCTGGCCTGCACCTCACAGCCACCTCCCTTACCCTGCATATTCAGCCTGTAATTACAGTGGATGTTACATTTGTCCCCAGCTTCTGTGGAATGATGTCATTGCATGTCAAGTAGGGGATTAGCATGAAGAAAGATATCCTATTGACATTTTTATTTTCATTAAGAAGAATTTGCCTTTTACTTCATTTTGTTAGCAGGAACTGTTGTCTTCATATGAGAAATTTTTAAAAAAAGAAAAGAGAAAAACATGAGAAGGCAGAAGCAGACGTGTGCTGGCTGTGTGAATGGACATGTGCTCTGTCGAGCCACTCTCTCACTTAGTGAAAGAGTCTGGGACACAAAGCATGCCTGGGAAAGCTGCTCCCTTTCTTACAAAAGCAGAATATCCTTCTTCTCAAAGCCCACAGTGCCCGGGCCCTGCTGCAGAAAATGTCTCTGAAAAAGGAAAGCTAAGACCGTGGCCACTGCAGGCGGCTGGTCCATCAGCCTCTGAAACCTTTCCCTTTTCAAAATGGCATTGACAGAGTCTGTCTTACCGTCTCATTCCTTGCCTCTCAGGGTAAAGCTCTTTGTTCCCTTCCCATATAAAAATAATAATAACAGCAACAATACATCCGGGAGGCCTCAGCGCTGAGTCCATAGAAGAACATAATTTTTATCAATCAATTCCAACTCCTCCAATAAAAATAAATATAGGGAGAGCACCGTGATCAGAGTACCTTGGGGAAAAGGAGTCCTGTCCTCCTTTGGAGCAATATACCAGTAACTCTGCCTCAGAGAAGCTGGGTTTAAATGCCAGCTCCAACTTTTAGTTGGCTCTGTGAGCGCAGTTTGAATGGCTCTGAGCCTCAGTTTGTTCATCTGTACGTGGAGTTAAAGCATAGGGTTGTGCCTGGTCCCTATTGGTTGTTGTTTTTCATATCCAAAAACACTAGCAGAAAGCAGGCTAGTGTTTGGAGGTGACCTTATAATTACTCCAGTGAGGGAAGGTGGCAACCTCGTCTCTTTCCTTTTTCTCTCCCATTTCTGTCATTCTTGCAGACACAGATAAGGGAAGCTGCTCTTTCGGCCTAGATTCCTTCCCGGGGGAGTGGACCAGAAGCCACAAGATGAAGGATCCCTGGGTTAGATGGGCTCTGGAATTTCAGTCTGGAATTTTGCCAGAGCATTGGACGGATTTTTTTTTTAAGTCCCCCAGATTTTTCCTGGGAGATTTTCAAACCCTTACGTTTCACAGTTCTCTATATTTGGACACCAAGCTTTTCTTAGCACCCAGTGTCTTTGGAACAGAGTTGTCCTGTGAAGAAGGATGAAGCCAAACCGAATCAGGTCCTCTTGCCGGGTGATCATTTTCCATCCAGGTTGCCCTGGAGCCTTTCCATTTCATCTTTGTTTTGCCTTGAAAGGTACCTAGTGAGTTATTTCTCTTTCCTCGCCTGAATTTTCAGGTCCAAGTACCTAGCTGATAGTTGCTTATTAGAATGATATTTAGAAGTAAGATACTGAATCACACTTGGTATTGAGGTATATATAACACATCTAAATTTGACCAAAAGGCTTCAGTTGTAATTCTTGAAGGTCAGTGTGTCCCATTGCCTGGTTGGAAGGAGACCTGGGTGTGCCGAGCTCCGTGTGAGTGTTCTAGAAAGGACTCGACCATCTGAACCGCCTGTCCTGTTGCCTTCAAGTGGAACGAGGAGGGGAGCACTAACTTGCGCTGAGCACCTACCTGCTGTGTAAAGTGCCAGGTACTGCACTAGGTGTGCCTGTGCAAACGTGCTCTCTTTGAGCTTCCCAAGTTCTCTCCCGACTTTATGAATCATTGCCATTGTTTCCATCCACACCCATCTCCAGCACTTCTCGGTTTATCTGAATTACAGGACAGGTTTCTTACAAGTTACCTGAATGTGAATGCAATTCATAGGAAACACATTACTAATAGGACATTGCAGCTGCTTTTGGAGCTGAAATTTCTGTCTTTAGATGGCCAGGTGCTCTTTTCCCAGGCGGCTGATGGGGCAGTTGGGTCATGATCCCAGTGGCTCAATTGCATTCTCTCCCAGCTCTCAGCTTAGTACTACAATCCAAGACTTGTCCTCATCTGTAGGTTTGTTTCTCTGGGATCATTTAATATCTGTTCTCCACCAACCCCACCAAGACCTCATAGACAAGATGGTAGGAAAAGGGAGACATTCTCATTTGCTTTCACGGGTGGGGGGGGGGCGGGGGGCGGCTGGGACACACATAATTGTTTACTTGTACCCCCTGTCAGATCCTGTCTCAAATCAGATCTGGCCTTATCTTTTGTTTTCTCGACTTGATTGTTGGCCAACCCCTTTCTTCCCCTGCAGTTAGAGTATTTGTTGTGTGTGTTTTTGGTACTCTCCCTGATTATAAACTACAAATTTAAACATTTTTGTCTACTGGGTCCAAGTCAGTCTATAAGGAAAATCTTGTCCAGAGGTTAAGATGAGTGAACAATATGTGAATCTTCTTCTAGGACAACATAAACATTTATTTTATTAAAAATGTGTGAGGTCAGTTTTGAGTGTTTTGTATTTGGCCATTACAAGCTGTAGAGAGATGCTAATTTCTGCATCTTCTCCACCCAGTGGACACCGTGCTTGCACTGTCACTGCAGGCTGTGTCTGTGGCACATAAATCAGCATGTTTATTGGTGTGATTGACATTTTTGTTTACATCAGAACTCTCAAGAGCTGTGTAATAATTCACAGTGCCATAAGCCAGTTCAGTTCATTCATTAGGATAGCTTTTTACAAAGCAGCTATTCCATTTATCTTCCTGGGGTTGTCGGACCAATCAGTGATAGATGCTGTAGCTCGGCTGTTGACCTCCATGAATATGAGTGAAATCAATGACCTATTGACCCTGTCGCTATACCTAGTTGATCATCTTGACAGCCTGTTTGTGTAGAACCTTTGAGTGGATTGTATTTCCTGGATCAGTTTACTAGGGACATACAGGCAACAAACGTGTTCCACAACTGTCGCTTTATGTAAGCCACACATTAAGCCACATTTTCCAGTTGAATTATGAACACTTTCTGGTCTGTAACTGGCAGCAGCTTCCCTTAATTTACCTGGCCTGTATGGATTTTAAATGATTTACAACTTAGTGCATATTAGTGTCTAGGAGAGACTCTGGTTTGAAGATGTATCTTTCTTTCTTTTTTCTTTTTTTTTTTTTAAAGCCTGTTGTAAAAGTAAATTCATCTGATTGTTAAGTTTGGGTTTTCAATTCTTATGATTCTTTATAACAAGGTACACATACCCGTGTACAAAATTGGCACCAGAAATGGCTTTGAGATTCAGCAATAAACTTTGCGATATTATCTTAATAATGTCTAATATTAGTCAAAGATTTTTTTTTGTCCATTTAAGTAAAGATATTTAAATGAGAACAAAATTCTTAGTCATAGGATCCATGTGTATGAAATATCATAAATAACTCTAATCAATCATTCTTCTTTATTTCCAAACCCTTAATAAAATCAGCATGGAAAAAGAACTAACTTTGCATCCTATCTTGGAAATATGAAGATTTTACCATCTGTTTTGTTTTGTTTTATTTTACCAGCAGGTGGCATGAATTATTGCTATGCTGGTGACAATGTAAAAACCAATGCATCTTGTCACTTTGCATTGTTATATAATTAAAAGCGATTCCCAAAGTATTTGCCCAGTCAAAAGTTTATATCCTTATTATATAAATAAGTCTTACAAATAAATAAGTTAACCTTAACATTTCAGTAGAGAAATGGGTATAGATGTGAACATTCAGTTTACACATACATACATAGATACACAGTCACTCACACACACACACACACACACACACACACACACACACACACAGCTGGGCAGGAAGCAGGTCAGGGAGAGAGTGAGAGATTAAAAAATGGTCAATAGCCCAGCCTGGCCAGTGTGTCTCAGTGGTTGAACATGTCCTGGTTGTGGGCTAGATCCCCAGTAGGGAGGGTGCAGGAGGCAGCCAATCAATGATTCTTTCTCATCATTGATGTTTCTATCTCTCTGTCCCTCTCCCTTCCTCTCTGAAATCAATAAAAATATTTTTAAGGCCAATAAACTAAAACATATAAAAATGTTTAATCTATCATTTATGAAATGTAAATGAACACAACAAAATACAAGTTTTTACATATAAATAAGGCTTTAAAAATGATACTACTCATCATTGGTAGAGGACAAGATAGGCATTCTACTATTTGGATATAAACAACCTTTCTAGAATGGAATTTTTCAATATATATCAAGAATCTTAATAATGTTTACACACTTCGACCCAGTAATTACCTACTGGGAATTTATTCTATGGAAATAAGCAGAAATATGCACAAACAACTATGTAAAAAGATGCTTACTGCTATGTTATTTATATGTGTGAAAATGGTAAAAACAAAGTTCTCAAAAATAGTGAATAGTGTAATAAATAATGATTTATCAATAGGATGTAATATTTAAACGACATGATAAAGCACATACTTAAAAATTCTTTACTGATGTGTAGTATTCAGTGAAAAGGGCAGGGTATATGAAAGTATTTTTTCAGTTTGATCACAATTTTGTACCAAAATATTTTTTATATATTAATAGACAAAATACACCCACAGCTTATTCTGAGTTATTGCTAAGTAATAAGTCAACAGCTATTTTAATTTATTTCAATTTTTTTTTTACATTTTATACAGTGAGCACACATTTTTTACAGTCAGATAAAAGTATGAGCGTTTTCAAAATGGTAAGCCTAGCATCAGAGACATGAATCACTATTGCTTTTGTATTTCTCATGGAAATGAGTTCAAAAGTAAGTTATATGTCTGGGGAAAATAGAGCTCATTTGAGTCAGAGGTTGAAAAGCTCTCATAAATACTAACCTCAGAAACCTCAAACTAGTATGTAGTGGAATAATGACATGGCATGAAAAGCCACAGATGTCAGTTTGAGTTAAGGAGGTTAGAGGAGATACATAACACAGCCAATGGAGATGAAAATTCGGTGATCTCTTATCTCCAGCTCTGGGGACCTCTAGGGTCAGTCCGTGCCTCCATGTTTAATCTGTATCAAAGTGCATGGCACTGGAGCTGGCCCAGGAAGCCTGGTTGTCATTCCGGCCGCTCTGCTAATACATTTTGTACTTAACCTTGGGCAAGTCACCAAACTTCCTGAAGTGAGTTTCCTGCCAGGGCTAGATGTTTATTCTTTCGTGCAGTCTGACATTCTGGTACAGTTTCAAGCCCCACAAGGTGAGAGGTATCCAGCTAACGCTGAGGCTCCTGGGTCACACCCTTGGATCTCATGCATCTGATGTCATCCTGGTCCTGTCACTTTTTGAGTAATAAGTTACCATGACCTAAGAAAGGCAGTTTAATTCTCTTGGAGATCACAAAATGAAAGCAGAGATATGCCATGGAATATGAACAAAGCTGGTGTATACTAGTACTTTAACAAGGTATATTTTTTCCTACCTAAAAATTCAAGTTCGTAATTATCAAGGTAATTTTCCCTCCATCAGTGGTTGAGACTTTAGGGGCACTGATACATAAGAAGCACCCAGTTCAGAGGATTTTATTGTTTAACTTCCAAGCTAACTTTTATTCCGAGATGTATTGTATAGGAATGTTTTATAAACTTACCTTAACCACAGTATAAAAAATATATGGTGACCCATGCATACAAATAAAATTGAAACAAAGGTCTCACAAAACAATTACCTGTCCTTACTGTCTGCAATGTGTTATGACATTTCCTCTTCAATGTCATTCTATTCTATTAAAAAAATACTGGTTGTGACTCACTGATTGGATTTCATGCCACACTAAAGGACCGCACACCTCATTTTGAAGAACACTGGTATAGAGTTTTTGAAGAGGTAACCAGGATGAAGAGAAAAATCATCAAATATCCTTGAGATCTATTAAATATCACTGACAAATTTCTTTGCAGAGAAACAGGAAAGAAGAATAGATCCTTTCTATATTAAGGTCCTTGTGACCGGAGCAAAGATATAAATAATAGGAAGAACATGTTAAAGAGAAGACTTACACATCTCCAATAATTTTCAAGTAAGAAGAATGCATCTGAAAAGAGGTGAAATTGTTCTTATGAAAGCGATCACATGACACTGCGCAGAGGAATGAAATTGCCATCGACGTTGGACAACCCGGAAATAGAAGTCCCAGACCTAAGGGGGCCTGGGTTTGGTTCTCATGTCCATCTTGTTCTTTCCCTTTTTGTCTCAGTCCCAATCTATGTATGGGTCCTTGTGATCGAAAGGATGACCACACAATATAACAGCTCTAGGCAGCAGCCGTGGGGGTGGGGACAGTGCACCGCCCGATTCCTGCCCGCCTCCTGGGCCACTCCATACTGGAGATGCCCACAGTCTCATAATTAAGCAAGACTGGCGCTTCTTCTGGTGTCTGTTTGTCTGTGTCTCCTGGAGCATCACCCGGGCCAGGGGAGGTTGTAGCACCCTGCATCCCAGGGCTTCATTCCCACCATGTACCTCCCACACTTTTTGCAACTCACTCTTCTCCTGCTTCCTGCTTCTTTCTTTGTTTCTTCTCACCTTTTCCTCTCTCTGCCTTTGATGTGCCACTGGTGCTGGTAACCATGACGTTGGTGCTGGTGACCATGACGTGCCTCAGAGCAGGACCCACAGGGCTGAACACTTGTCACCCAGTGCTCCAAGACTTGAGTGCGTGGAGGTACTTGAACAGGACTCAGTAGCCACAGCCTTTAATTTCTAAAACAGGTTTTTGATGCCCTGTGATAAATATATGAAAAGATCTGAATTCAGAGCCTTTGTGCAGGCATTTTACGTGCAGACCAGTCCTGCCTTTGGGTTGAATGGTTCTCTTGAAATCATTAACACATAGAGCAGGGACCAGCAGCCAGAGTGACCGCTCTCACTCATGGCCAGCCTGGGCTTGCTGTGTGTGAGCTGTCCCCTCATTGCATGACTCAGAAAGCTTGGAAGTGCCCTAGAATGACTTTCTCCATCGAGCCCAAGAAACAAGGGGTGGAATCAGCCTGTCTGGAGACTCCTTATATGGAGAGGTTCTGAGGCTCTATTTTATGTTTGGTTGGTTTGTAAGAGGATTATGGTTTAAAAGAGAGAGAGAGAGAGAGAGAGAGAGAGAGAGAGAGAGAGAGAGAAAAGAAAGAAAAGCCTAAGGCAATCATATCATGTTACTAAGAAGCTTGGTTAAAAAGGAAAAAGAAAATACCCCTTCCAATCGTTTCCACCTTCATTCTGGGTTACCTTGCAGGTAGCAACGGATCCATCACTTGCTCTGGTTCTGGCTGACTCCCCCCTGCATCTTGACTGCCTCAGAGGAGGAAGCCCTCTGTGATGAGACACTGTCTGCCTGTGTCTCCCAGCTGAGGCTGCGGGGCCAGAAAGCCTGCCACGTGTTTCTGCAAATGGGTAGTTTTTATTACTTCTGGAACATAGCCCCAGCGCTAAATCCTAAAATGCTGACAGTGCAAAAGCCAAGGGGACCTGTGGGGCCCACCAGCGACAGTTTGCTTCCCCTCTCCGCCTTGGCTCCAGGACCAGGAGAGTTAGTGACAGCAGTGGGGGCTGGCTTAGGGGTGGGGCTACCTTCCCTAGGCTCACGTGTCTCCCCTCCCTCCCCCCACCCCCACCCCAGCCCTATCCCTCCCACCTCCTAGGTGGGCAGCGGGAAGGGCAAATTGGACCTCTTAAAGCCAAGGTGAAGGGCAGTGATTTAAGTGCCTCTTAAATCAGGACTGGGATGGGGGGTGAGGGGGAGTGGGTGCTGCAGATGGGATTGTGAAGGGAAGGCCTGCCTCTCCACAGCTGCTTCCTCTCCTTAGGCCGGGAGGAGGGGTTTAACCTGAAACCTATTGGCCAGGCTAGAGGCAGGGAAGCTGCCTGGCCTTTCTAAACAGGGATATTGGAGCGAACTGAGAAATAACCACATGGAAACAGATATGATATCGAACCTTAAGAAGAGCATTCTAAAAGTAGTGACATAAAGTGCACCTCTCATTTTCAAAGGTGATTTCAGAAGACTTAGGGCTTTTTAAGCTAAAGAGACTTGAAATAAGAAGAAAATGATTTCTCAGGGGGAAAAGCAGTGCTCCGCAAGTGGAACAAGAGAAATTTCCCAGCTTAAGTTCCAATGAAAAAAAACAAAAAACAAACCAAACCCCAGTAAACTGATTTCAGCACATGGTGTTCAGGCAGAGAACCAAACGCTAAATTAGAGTTGTTAGGGGCCATTTTAATATGGGCTACAGCCTATATTTATACATTTTTAACTTATGATTTTTGTTTTCTCTTTCTTACTTAATAGGTGGGTGGGAGTATGGAGTGAGGCCTAGAGTTTTTAAGTGATTTGAAGACATGATATAATAATTCTAAGCCCAACTTCATAGTTCATCCTTTAGAAATAAGATGTTCTGGTTCTTGTGTTAATCCATAGTGAAAAGTTGTACTGCTTTGGTGTCAGTGTGGTAGAGTTCTAGAGCAGTGGTTCTCAACCTTCCTAATGCCGCGACCCTTTAATACAGTTCCTCATGTTGTGGTGACCCCCAATTTCTTTGTTACAAATTGAACATAATTAAAGCATAGTGATTAATCACAAAACAATATGTAATTATATATGTGTTTTCCGATGGTCTTAGGCGACCCCTGTGAAAGGGTTGTTCGACCCCCAAAGGGGTCGCGACCCACAGGTTGAGAACCGCTGTTCTAGAGGATTCTTGTGTTCTTTAGGTGTAGGTAGGGGTGTATGTGCAGTTGCTACAGAAAGAAATACTAAGTGTAGAAAAATCTTTACACAAACCAGAGATCAGCTGTGTCATTTGACCAGGATTCCCAAAACATAAAATGTAAAATATTAGATCTGAGAATTTAGTAACAATAGAATACATGGCCATGTTGAGACGCTAAATATAAAAGAGAATGTTTAGTGCAAACCAAGGAGCAAACAATACATATCCTTTTTAGGGCTGTGGGGTGAGGCTGTGCAGTGAGGCCTTGTTTGAACACCCGAACAGAGTCCAGTCCTTTAAAAACCAATGCAAAGAGACCATTAGAAACGTCCACAGTTGGATGATGTTACTATGCCTTCAGTGTCCTATTGGTCCCAGGTACGGTTTCAATTCATGTGACTTTTAGAAAACGTGTCCGTTTGGTTTCCTCTCTTGGTATGGTGCTGTAGGATGTTTATTTCTAAATTACTTAATACACGTTCATATTAGTTTCCTAGAGTTGCTGCTGGAGTGAAAAGAATTACAAACCGGTGGCTTATAACAACAGAAATTATTCTTTCATGCTTCTGGAAGCTAGAAGCCTGAAATCAATATGTCAGCAGGCTGATTGCTTCTGGAGGCTCCGAGGAAGGATCTGGTCCATGCTTCTCTCCCCACTCTCCTGGTGTTGCTGGCACTCCTTGGCATTCCTTGGCTTGTAGACTCCAATATCTGGTTTATCTTGGTTTATCACTCCGAAATCTGTCTCCGTCGTCACATGGTCTGCTCTCCCTCTGTCTCTGTTTTCTGTTCTTATAAGGACACCAGTCTTTGGAGCAGGGCCCACCCTCCTCTGATATGACTTCATTGTAACTATGTCTGCAAAGACCCTATTTCCAAATAAGGTCACATTCTGAGGTTCTGTGCAGACATGAACTTGAGGGGAGCACTGTTCAAACCCCTTCTATTTTGTTCTTTTGAATTTGTAATAGATTCAAAACTCTGCAGCTAAGCCTATTAGACCTGCTGTCTATTGGAGAAAAAAGAGGTCCTGTGTCATAAACTTGGAAGGATCTTCCTGAAATACGGTCCTTGAGCTTTAGCGTTTGACTTAGTGCTATCTATTTTGGGCCTTCTCCCCCCCCCCCCCATATTTTTTTTACTGGATTCTGGGCTGAATGTCTTAGTTGAGACTGCTGGATAAAGAACTTCTGAACACATGATGTGTTATGCTTGGATCTTTCAGATAGTGCTTTTTTGGATGCTAGAGGAAAAAACGAGCCAAGTAATGTTTCTGTGCCATTGCCTAGGCCATGACTAGAAATGTGTGAGAAGAGGCTGTGTGGGAGAGGCCCTAGAATACATTCCTTCTTACAGCTGGAACACAAATCCCCCTTTTCTGTTAGCCATCTGAGCTGCTGGAGACTATTGCCACTTGTGCGTGATTTAAGAGGCCGGTCCATCCCTGCCTATCTCTCGTCTGCCTGTGAATTACTTTCTGTGTTGGTGCAGGTCACGTTTGTTACAGCTGTGGGGGGTACTGTCTAGGACAAATTCCCTTCTCAGCTCAGTTTATTAACATTTTTTGAGAACTACCCTTGTGCAGATTTACCCACTGGACTGTTGAAGGGGGAGGGCAAGGCCACAGAAGAAAATGATGGAAACCCCAGTTGCAAATGTTCATCAACACACTACGAAATTAAAGCAAGATCCTCCTGGGAATTTGAGATCTCTTGCATCAACCTTTTCATTTCTCTGCCGAAAGGAAATACTAAACCTCAGAGGAACACAAAGGAAGAGAATGATATTGAACATAAGATGATTTTAATTTTTGGCAGCAGCCCACATACTTTTAAAAAATCCCATTTCCATTGTTGCGCACCTGTCATTACTGTGAATGAGTGCTTTTTGTCTCCTGATGGATGGTTGGTCTGAACTGCTTGCTGCTTTTCATTAGCAGAGTGAAATGGGGTGCTTTGTCATTCTGATGGAATATAGTGCACGAATCAGTATAATTATCCAGTGTTTGTATAATCAGCAAGATTTTGAAGGGGAATGTTGCACAACTCCGAAGTGGCCTAATTTCACCTGATAGTATTTCATTCAGACTTCAAGCATCTCCTCCAAGAGGCAGAGGGTGTTGGTGGGTTTCCTTGAGGCATAAGGCAATGCCGGTGGGAGATTGAGTTGTTCTAAATCACTAGCTAATTATGATGCTGCCCAGTGGAGTACTTAGAAGGTCTTGCTCTAGATGGAAGATATATTCATCCCTATTGTTTTAGAAATGTCATTTATTTATTATGCATGAAGCATGATTCTACATTGTTCCACATGGACCCAGTAATGAACCAGCCAAATCCATTAAATTCCATTCAGCAGTAAAGTCAGACCCAGAAATGTGGGCAATTTGCCAGGAATCCTGAGAAAGACCAAGCTGGGTAAAGACAGAGGTGAAATCAGGGACTCCCTGGGAAAAGCTACATAAACTAAATGTACACTCTTCTTTCTGAAGGAGACAGTCTCTCTTACAGGAAAGGAGCTTGTTCAGTTGAGCTGTTTCAGAAACCCTTGTAATACCAGTTGCAAAGAGGAAGCTTGGATTTTGCATTTAACTCAATTTATTTCAGCTCAGCATGACACCAGAGCCAAAAATCTGAACAGTGCCCCAGGGCCGAATCTCACAGTCACCCCGCTCATCTAATTTGGACTCGATTGCTTTTTTCATTAAATGGAAAAATAATTTCAGGCAGGCCACCTTTCCAGGGATTTCTGTGATGAATCATATTCTAGGGAAGAATCCTTACTTTTCTCAGGCAGAGCTGTGACTTTGAGTCTGGGTTTGTTCCCCTTTCCTCCATGAAGCCTGCCTGCCTTGATCTGCATTCTTGATGAGAGCTAACAATAATAATAATAATAATAATAATAATAGCTAACACTTGCTGAACGTTCACCGTGTGCCAGGCACTGTTCTAAGGACTTTACTAATTCAATCCTCACAGCCTCCCAAGATGGAGGCACTGTTATCATCACCATTTAACCGTGAGGAAACTGGGGCCCAGAGAGGTTAAGTAGCCTGACTTAGGTCACACGGCCAGTGAGTGGTGGAGGTTGGGTTCAGATACCAGCAGCCAGGCTCCAGAGCCCACTACTCAATTCTGAAGACCCGCGATTACCAGTGGAAAGCATTCTTTAATTAAAGAGCACCTGTATCCCCGGACAGAGCTTCTGAGGACCTTGTAGGTCTGGGGCCCCCAAGCACAGGAACTACAAGCTTTTCACATGCAGCATCAGCCCCTTTCTTGGGCACCCAAACCTTTTTTTGAAAGCAGAGCCTAATTGGCAATGGGATGTGCTAAAGGAGACTCTCTTACTTAGCTGTTGAGAGAATATATTTTATTTAAAAAAGGAGTAAAGTAGAGCACAGAGAATATAGTTTCTATATTAACTATGTATGGTGCCAGGTGGGTACTGGAAATATCAGGGGAACACTTTGTAAAGTATATAATTGTCGAACAACTATGTTGTACACCTGAAACTAATACAAAACGGTATAATGTAAATGATAAAAAAAAATAAAAACAAACAAAAAAATGTCTTTAACAATAGAAAAAGAGTAAAGTCTAAAATCCATACTGATTGCACCTTTCCCAAGAAAGCTGTAGCCGAAAGGCATGTCCTTGTCATGGGGCCAACATCTTGAAGACAACCTGTGCCCCGTCACTTGCTCTTAGCTCTTTAAGTTGCAAGGAATCTGAATTACTGGAAGAATTATTTTTAGTGATAAAAAAGGAAAAGGTGGGAGATGTCTGAGAGGCAAAGGCAGGCCCCTGACATAGCTGCTCAGTCCTCGGAAGCCCAGGGTGAGGGCCACAGAGGACACTGGCTGGGGATTAAGAGGCTAGTATTCACGTGTCCTCCCCAGGACTGCCCATCCCTTCCTCCCACTGCAGACGGGAGATTAGTGGTGTGGTGCAGATGGCCAGCTGGGAGGGGAGGGCTCGGGAGAGGTTTTAAGGGAGAAAATTGGTGACTATGCGATGGACTGGGGTTGGTGGCTGTTGCCTGGGAAACCCTGCCGACTGCTAAGTGAACCAGAGGAGGATCCAGTTTGCTGTCTTCGCTGCAGGTTTATAGACTGAAAACAAAGCCATCTTACTGGACCCAAATGAAAAGTTAACGTGAGAATTAAAAGGAGTCTATGCAAAGTGGACGTCAGGACAGTGGTTTCAAAACTTGTCTTGGCTACAGAGGAGGGAAAATCACCTAAGTTAGGGAATTGGAAAATTTCTTTAAATTTAAGAACAATTGGTTATAAAGATGTTATCCAGTTTTTAGCAAATGATCCATGTTAATTATAAATTTTATGGTAGTCATGAGGGGTATGAAGATTTTTAAAATACAAATTACAGTATTTCATAAAATACTTCTTTTATAATGCTGCTATGGAACTAAAGAACACATCCTGCTTAGTTAAGCCATTTCTGAAACTTTATTTCTTGGAATTTTCTATTTCATCCTGAGGCTGCATGGGGCTCCTTAAAGTTCTTCCTGTCCCCTGGGGATTCAGAGGGCACCCCAAACCCTCCAGGCACAGAGACCAGTGGAGACCTGCAGAAGAAGAGCACACAAAGGGAGGGATTTGCTGATATCTTCTTGAAAAGACAGGAACCAGCCACCTATCCTCAATGTCACCCTGATAGTTTCTGCTCTTTCTGCACTTCAGAGAGCTACACGGTCAAGAAGCAGTAAATGACCCCTGAGGTCTTAAGCATTACTCTTCCTTCAAATTAGCTCGGAAGAAATGTCCTGTTTCTCACCAAATGGGTTATCACCTATTGGAAAAGTGTACTACTAACGCATGTTGAGCTATAGGAGAGCTGGTAAGTAAAATCTAATTCCCTTATTTCAAAAGCTGATGAACACTACACTGGACAAGAAGTGTTGGTGGTTTGTTGCCCTTGTTGAAGATTGTTAGCTTGTTAGTAAGACCATGGTCCAGCCTCCCAAGATTGGAGATCCTGATTTTCCCAACAGGTAGTTGAAAGTCTCCCAGGGCACCCTCTGGACAGGGTCTGTTTGCTCAGTGGGGATGCTTCTGTCCTCTCCAGGTACTCCTCTGTACTTTTATTCAGATCCATGGAGACGAGAGGGTTGGGACTGAAAATGGGATGATCTGCATTTCTTTGCTTGGCAGGAGGCCAAGCAAAAGAAAAGTCTTCTCTCTCTTTTTTTATTGGGTAACATTGGTTAAATAAGATGATATAGATTTCAAGTGTAGATTTCTATAATACATGATCTGTTTTATAGTTCTAGATACACCCAATAGCCAGAAGGGATGAAATGAGGAAAATGAAATTCAAATAAGAATTTAAAAATACTAGTATTCTAAAAAGCTGGTTTTTCTGTGTGTGTTTTCCCCCCCCCCCCCCCCCCCCCCCCCCCCAGAATATTATAGCCACTTGAGTGCACCACGGGGAGGAAAATCTTAGCAGAATTAAGTTTATTTTAGGATTTGGTTGTGTGTGTGTGTGTGTGTGTGTGTGTGTGTGTGTGTGTATCTGAGTAAGTACATCATATAGGATCCCATCTTCCTGAATAGAGAAGCTAGGCCTAAGCCATTCCTGCATCTTTTACATCCTAGGTTTTCACCCAGTCTTAATATTGGGCTGATATTTATTCCCACTTAGTTTTTACAAAAATGAATGTGTTGACTTAGTGTGCAGCACAAGCAGGCTGGCTTGTTAAAACAACACCATAGTTTTCTAGGTTTGGGTTTCTGCTATATTTATTTTATTGCACACCAGTGATTTTCAACTGGTGTGCCACAAGAATTTTTAAAACATACGATACCTGACTATTTAGTTGTGGGCACTGACCTCTTTCCCCTTAGATTGTAAAATACAAAAATGACAACAGCCAACATGACAATAGCCGTCCTGTGTGAATTAATCAAAATTATCCCTATTTTTTTTTGTCAGATTGGCAAAAAATAATATATATTTTTTTGGTGTGCTACAGAATTTTAGTAATTAGTTTATGATGTGTGCCATGAGATGAAAAGGGTTGAAATTGCTGTTAAAACTAATTACTGAGTTAGAATCCATTTAAGATTTTATTCCCATATTACCCAGGGCACTTAATTTGCATTCTCTTCTCTTATGGTCCAATGTTTCCTTTGGTGATGACTGGCATTTTATTCTAAACGTTATCAACTGGCCACAAACCAAAATGGACCCAAACGTTCTGGAACAACCTCCTCTGCCTAATTTACCAGTGAGGTGGACCTTAAAGCCAGGGAGACCTGGGTGCAGAACTGATTTTGTCCCCTTAGGCCAGTGATGGCGAACCTTTTGAGCTCGGCGTGTCAGCATTTTGAAAAACCCTAACTTAACTCTGGTGTCGTGTCACATATAGAAATTTTTTTATATTTGCAACCATAGTAAAACAAAGACTTATATTTTTGATATTTATTTTATATATTTAAATGCCATTTAACAAAGAAAAATCAACCAAAAAAAATGAGTTCGCGTGTCACCTCTGACACGCGTGCCATAGATTCGCCATCACTGCCTTAGGCCATCTTGTGGCATTAACCGAACATCCGTGACCTTGTTGCACCCTCCTGTCAGTGGTTGGTGTCTGGTTGGGTGAACTGCGGAACGGGTGCACCGTGGACTCAGGGGCCGTCATTAAACCTTGTGTTGGCAAAGTTTTGGGTTAACGTGGGGAAGTCATTTATGATAGAACATTAAGTGAAGAAAGCAGGACCACAAAATTGTGTTTCTAGTCTGCCCTCAACTATGTGAAAAATGTATGTGTGGAAATGAAAGGGAAGATGAAAGATGAATAATAATGATTGTTTTGGGGGGAAGGTGATTACAGATGAATGCTAGCTGCTGCTTCATCGGTGTCGTCCAAACGGCCTACAGTAGGCATGCATTTAATCTCATCATTTGTTAGAAGTTGAGAAGAACTCTTTGTGAGACTGACACGAGTGTGGTCTTGCTGCTCATGTGGGTGGGCTCCCAAGGCTGCGGCATGTGGCTGGCTTAAACCCAGGGTCCCTTGTTTTTCAGGTAGGAAAAAGCCATTCGGTCAAGATTGAGTTGCTTTTTTAATCACTTTGACGTTTCTTAAAAAAAAAAAAAAAGAAAGAAATGTAGACTTACAGAAAAAAATGTAGATTCCTATGCTCCCTTTTATGACATTATAAATCAACTAGGTGTGTGTGTTTTTTAAAAATAGCTTTTGTTGAAAAATATCATTTTGAGTGAGAACACTCTACAGCTAGGCTTTTGAAAGTAGTGTGGCTGCAGTGTGGACCCTGGGCCGCCGGCCGGCCTGGCTGTAAGAGGAGGTAGCCACGTGGTTCCATGAGAGGAACCACAAGGAAACCAAGGCCGTCTGAAGTCTGAGAAGAAGGCTGTCCAGGGTCCCAAGAGTAAGTATAAGAAAACAAAATTTAGTCAGGAAATTGCACTCTGGCTAGGTCTGGCGTCTGGCTTGATGAATTCTGACCAGACGATAGACAAGTATTTGCTGAATTACTTTGTATTGGCCTCAGATACATGTTTGCTGAGTCTTTTTGCACAGATTTGCCTTTCTTTCCTTCCCATGTACACACATGAGGCCACATGTTAGCTTTGCTCTGTTACACAGCAACAGACTATGCCTCTCACCGTGGCCGAGTTCTCACACCAGGGAGCCGGGAAGGGGCGTGGATGTGCCAACCCCGTGTCATCTGCCCTGCTGGAAACTATTTCTCAGACTTGCAGGATGCATTTGACTTGACAAGAATCACTCCCTGAAGTTCAGTCATGTGAAGGTCTTTTAATTGGCTCAAATTTGGAAATATTTGTTAGAAGCAATAGTATTTTGCCATTTCTGTGGGTACCAATCTTCCATTATACTCTTACTCAAAAGTAAAGTGAAGACAAGCAGAATTGAGGCCTAGAGTCAGTGTGGTGGTAATTTGTAACGATAGGTTGGAATTGGATCCTGGCGGGACCACACGCAGTGGGGTGTGTGTGGCTTTGGGTGGTGGTGGGGGGGCAGATAAATAAGATGGGCACTTAGGAATACAAACCCGTGAAGATGTCAGAATCAATCTACTTTCCCCTTTTTATTCTCTGGGTTCCCTTCTGCAGGCCATTAAATCAGGAGAGAGATGGGTCCCTGTCCCTTTGTTTAGACACCTCAGGTCAGCTTGGCTCAGCGATGGGACTTATGGACAGCATGCTGCACAGAATCCCTCCCCAAACCTTGTGCTATTGCACTTTAAAAAAACCCTCTTTTCTTTAGGTTGACAAGATGATCTTCAAAACACAATTCTGACCAAAATTTGCAGGTTGGAACTATAGTTAGGAAGCAGTTCTTAATTAAAATGCCATGCAATCTCTCCTGTATTGAACAGCAGCAAAACAAGACAGTGTACTGGAATTATTATTACTTTTATTGTTTTGCTTTTGCTTCCACTGGGGAATTCATTTCCTTTATTACTTGCCTCCTATTCCTAGCTCGTGCTTGTGTGTCTGTCTCAGTGGATGTGACACTGTCAGGTTCTCCAGGAATCGCGTGGACACGAGATGTTCTTAGGAGCAGAGGGGACAGGATTTAGGACAAGGAATCTGGATGGCCCCACTGGGGGCCCGTGTTTTGCCACACAGACTTAGTGACTCTTCTGCAAGTGTATGTTAGGCTGACGGATTTTTGGACCAATTGAATGTTTCTGGTCCCATTCCAGTTTGCTGTTAACAACTTGATCTATTTGTAAACAGACACAGAGGTAGTGTCTATACAACAGGAAGGGAGGTTTGACAACTTGTAGCTAACTTGGCCAATACAGATGGCCAGGGGCCGGCGAGAGTCAGGGGGAAATGTTGGAGCAGCGAGGCTTATCCATTCAGCTGTGCTCAGCATCCTGCCCAGCTGAGCTCATGAATTTTGCCAACCAGGGTTTTCCTGAATAAATAAACACCCTACCAGATGGAGAGGTGCTTATAGAACAAGACTTCCAGGCCTAGCAAGCGTACCATTCTGTGTGACCAGATTTGGGGAATTGGAAGCTGCTTAGATCCACTGGTGGTTCTGCAAGTTCCAGTAGGTACTGAGCTTTCTCACTCCTTCTCTTTGGCGTATTCCTCCTCGCACTGTGAACAGGCATCCTAATTGTTCCTGTCAATCTCTGCCCATCTTGAGAGCGGCTTCTAAATTGGGAATCTTTTATCTGGGGAATTTTGCCCTGACAAATCCAGCTGCACTGCAAATTTTTGAATGCTATCAGGGTGCTCCAAAGCCTGTATTATTCTAGACTCCGGGTTGGTTAGCAGATGAGGTATTTTTCTAAAGAGAGTAGAAATGGAAGGCAGGACATTCTGTTGAATTAGAAGTGAATCCATGTCCTTAACACTCTGTCCCTTCACTGTCTTAGCATTTGATTATATATTAGCATATATTATTTCCTAAATATTTTATACACAAAAATCTGTCCTCACTGACTAGAATGTTAAACTGCTCGAGAGTGGTAATCCCATGTTATGTATAGTAAAGAGCCAATTTATGAAAAAGGCTTAAATTGCCTCCCCATCTATGCCCACTTTACAGATGAGGAGACTGTGACCCAGGGAGAGCTTATGAGTCAGAGCTGAGAAGCCGTGTGTATCATGGACCAGACCTGCAGCCTTCCCAGCTCCTAACCACTTGTAGGGTTACTTGCATAGAGCAATGCATTGTCAGCTCCCGACATCCACCCTGGTGGCCGGGGGCCCAGTGACCAGTGCTTAGTGAGTGCTTAGTAAATGTGTGTTAAACAGATGTATGAGTGAATCACTGACTTTCATTATAACCATATGCAAATCAGTACTTTTTAAAAAAAATATCTGTCATGACTTAGTTTTCCTACCCAAAGATGTTATTTTTCACTTTGCATTGAGAGGGCAATATTTATACTAGTAAAAATACTGAGACAATCAGCTGAGAGGCCCTGTATGTATATAAAGTATCATAAGTTGCTTTTCTGTGGTACTGTGGGTTCATCAAGGGCCTTTGTTATCCAATTTATTATTTGGTCCATTGCTTTTATTAACTTATTTGAAATGCAAATAGCAGCAAAACAGGTCAGCAGCTGCAGCTGTGGGTCACAGACAGTGGGAGCCAAGGGACAGATGGAGATGGGATTCCTGGGGACAGACAGCTTTGGGCTCCCATGTGCCCCCTAGGGACTGATTAGGGAAGACATCATTGATTATAGGGAAGAAGGGAGGGTCTGGGGGCAGCAGAGCCTAAAGGGAATTATTTACCTTGGTCCCTGAAAGTGGAAAAAATGACTAGACAGCCCGTACCTGCCTGATAAAATTCATGGCCATCCCCTGATGGATTGTTGCTGGAGAAGCAAAACCTTAACCTTCCAGTAATTGTAATTGCTTCTGGACTATGGGAAGTGACAGTGGCAAAGGAAATAATATATGCAAAGCATTTTCAACAATGTCTTGCACATGTACTAAATGCTAGCTATTAGTATTCTTTTCCCTCTGATTTCTATTATAGTATAGATGTGTTAGTAAGGGATAGTGGGAAATTCTAAACTGATGCAAAACTAAATGAACCTTAAATGTCTTAATGTCACACAACTATTTAGATAATTAAAGCAACTGGAAAAAAGAAAGAGGTTTTTAGAAAATGTGACCAAATGCCCTTACAGACATCAGCAGTGGAGACACCAGGGAAATGTCATGTGGCTGAATGGAGGAAGTTATCAGTGGTGTGTTAGTTATGCGATTTTGGGATGACTAATTTGGAGAGGATCACCAGTGTGTTGATTGGTAAAGCAATGACAACTTAGAATTTTAGTGATTTCCTAATGAGATCCCAAAATGGTGCACATAGAAATGAAAAAGGAAGAGAACAGGTACGATTGAGGTAGGACAAAGCACCTGTGCTGGTTTTGCTCCGGACTCTCATGGCCACGCTGTTCGCTGATGGGTGGGGACATTGAACGGAGACAATCATGGCATCTTCAAGAGAAGGAGAGGGCTTTGGGTCAGGGAGGTTTTATATAAGTGTCTACACTTTGATTTTGAAAGGGTTCATTTATGCAGGAAGTTTGGGATTAGGGCACTATATCCAGTTTAATTATTATAGAAATTAAAGCTACACCCATTTATTGAGCACCGACATGCCAGGCCCTTTATGAACCAGACCTCATTTAATCTTCACTGCAGCCCTACCAGGTGCAGGTCCTGTCCAACCCATTCACTGATGAGGAACCTAAGGATCAGAGAAATTAAATAATCTGCTCAAGGTCATAGCTAGCAATTTGCAGCGTCAGGATTTGAACTCAGGTCTGTCTGTCTCCATAGCTTCCTTCACTGCCTCTAGGAGAGAAGGGGCCGTATGCAGTTAAGACTGGAAAAAATGTACTCAGCATCTGGAAGCTCCTGAAAAGGCAGATAGGCTATGTTAACACAATAAAGAGTATTGCTAAGTGCTCACTTCCTAAGGGCTGGCAAGTAATTAACGATAGGCCATCTCCTAGCTTGGCTGTATATACGAAATTATTTGTTTAAGTTGACATACTGTGTTATATTGTTTATAAACAGCAATATCCCAGTGATTTAGCTTATGGCCTGGAGGAAGAAGTGCCTCCCAGACTCTTAATGTTTATTAAAGTTTGACATTGATGGATCTAGTCATTGAATGATGGAGATAAAAGAAAGGGACATTAGTGAAGCTTCAGTAGGGATTTCAGGGGCCTTACAGTTTCAGACCAAATTCACAAACAGTTTTCCACAGTGTGAGATCCAGGCCTTACTTGTGGTTGTTTAAACTTGAGAAGTGGGGCACATGCAGCCTCTGTCCACATGAAAGAACACTTTCACCTGGTAGAGGATGGGGCACCGTCAAGATCAGGGGTCCTCAAACTATGGCCCGCAGGCCACATGCAAATACAAATATTGTATTTGTTCCCGCTTTGTTTTTTCACTTCAAAATAAGATTTGTGCAGTGTGCATAGGAATTTGTTCATAGTTTTTTTTTAAACTATAGTCTGGCCCTCCAACGGTCTGAGGGACAGTGAACTGGCCCCTTGTTTAAAAAGTTTGAGGACCCCTGATCAAGATTATACCCGAGCCGTGGCCGGTTTGGCTCAGTGGATAGAGCGTCGGCCTGCGGACTGAAAGGTCCCGGGTTCAATTCCGGTCAAGGGCATGTACCTTGGTTGCGGGCACATCCCCAGTGGGAAATGTGCAGGAGGCGGCTGATCGATGTTTCTCTCTCATCGATGTTTCTAACTCTCCATCTCTCTCCCTTCCTCTCTGTAAAAAAACCAATAAAATATATTTAAAAAAAAAAGATTATACCCGAATTGCTCCTTCTCTATTGCCTTGTGTTTCTGTGGTGTCTTCTAGAGTCAACATGGGATGACTGTTGTAGATTTGGTGGAGAAGGGCAAACATGTTTTTGAACTAAGCAAGGGAAGGTTTTATCCATTCATTTATCTTCTTTGTATTTTGCTTTTCATTTTGAACTATAAATGGGACTTTGGAAGCAGGAGGGAAGAAGATGTTATTGTGGATTACAGACAGGGGAAAAGGGGGTGATCAGTTGTGTGTTCAGAACTACCCCCCCCCACCCCCGACAAAAACTTCCTGTAGCCACTTCTCAGCTATTTTTGAAAAGACTCTGAAGAGAACATAACATCTTTAATCAAGAGCAATAGTATTAGTCTTCTACTACGTTATACTTTTCTTGGAGCCTATATTTATTTTGGTAGGCTAGAAATAGCTGAAGTTATTTTAGCAACCATGACTATTGTCTAGGAATTGAGTGTAGGCTGGGAATAGCCTGACTGATTACACTGTTTAGAAATAATCTCTCCCCCCCCCCACCCCAACCCCCGCTTTTTGTGTAATCTCTTCATGGAAGAGGGTTCATAAATGTTCCTGTGGCTGGATTGTTTTGTGGTGCCTTCTTTTATATCAATTCAGTGGCCTCACAATGCAACCATTTTATTCTAGACTGTACTCTTTTAAGTCTGTTGTGAAGTGAACAGGGCTAGTTCTATTCCTGAGACAAGTCTATAGGAAACCTCAAGGTTTTTAAGAAATCTTACAATTCTCAGAAAGTGGAAAATTGGCAAACAGGAGGACTTCTGCCCTGTCCACATCAGGGGCCAGAATCCTCTGGTGACTTGCTAGAGGTTGTTATAGAATCTTTGTCCCTGGAGATCTTCTAGAGCAAGCCAGACTGACCACTGAATTAAGTTAGTGCTCATGGGTCCTGGGCCTTGCAGTGGTACCTGGATGGACGAGTGAGTCTAGCCTTAGGCCCAGAGAGAGTTGGGGATTTTATAGGCCAGAGAGACTGTGGAGCACATACCTGGGTGTCTTCCCTCCAGAGCACACCATTTACATCCCGTGGATAGTGAATGGTGCTCCTGGGCCTTGGGGAGAACATATTGCTTCTCTCTCAGATGTTAGTATCTGCACCTTCAAGAATTTCAGTCTGGGTCTGAGGACAGAGAAGAACCTAGCCTTGATCTGGCCAGCGTGTTTGACATGGTGGTACCAAAGGGGCTGAGGAGAGAAGATGAACTTCATTGTCAGGTGCACTTGGTTTGAATCCCAGCTTTTTCACTCAGCCATGGCTTTGGACCAATCACTTAATTTCTGTATACCCAGTTTCCCCATGTAGTTCTGAACATACAGTGAAGTCAGTCATAGAGCTCTTGTTGAGGATTAGATTTAATGTAATCCACAAAATACACATAGCGAACAGTCAGTAAATGGTGGCTGTGTGGTTCCTGCTAGTACTAGTATTGGTGTTACAGTGAAGGGACCAGTGAACTAAAAATGCTTCTCTCTCTGAGACTCTTCTCAACTTATAGGGCCTCTTGCTGCCACCGCCAGGAGTCTGGCAGATGGACAGACGGACAGGGTAAGCTGCAGTTAGTAAAGAGGAATGGTGATGCTCCTGGCATCCTCTGCCCTTCTTTTCTACCTCTAGTGATTTCTGCACTCAGTTCCCACGTAGGCTCTGCTGATGGTGTGATGAAAAATAGGTGTTGGAAAAACCAGAATTGACAGCTAGGTCAGAGGCCTTGTGATGAACTAGTACTAACTGATCATCACCGGGAGTGAAAGGGCCTTCGAGTCTGGGACAGCACTGTAGGCAGTATCACGCCATATGATATGCCAAGGCATTGGACTGATTCTATGGAACTTAATACCTGATATTCTGTGATCAAGGATACAGTGTGTCTCTTGGCAAAACTAATATGATTGACACAATGAGTGTCTGAATTGGGGAGAAAGGGAAGAACCATAAGTAGAGATAGAAGTATTTTTCCCCTATGAAGTCATTGCCAACATGACAATTTAAAGATCTTTTCATGTCCTCTGAGATCTTTTTGCGGTGTCTAACTGGGAAAATCTTCGATGGGAGGCCATGACATGATGGGCAGGGCATCTTCTACCCGGCCCCCACACGCCCCATCTCTTACTTCTTGAGGAAAGATGAAAATAAAATGGTGCTAAAGAAAAGGAAAATGTCATTAAAAAATAGAAAGTTAACAACACCAAACAAAAAACCAAAAGGCAAAAGCTCTCTGACTTCCTGAAGTTACTTGTATTATATTGTGGCCATGCTTCTGAACTATTTCTAAAGAAATACAAGGCTGTTCACAGCATTCTTGTTTCCTTCCTTAGATTCTATCACCTCAGCAGAGCCCACAGGCTTTGCTATTTACATGTATTGTGAGGGAACCAACACAGTAAGGACTTAGGAAATATTAAATCATGGTCATTAAAAAATACTTCCCACTGCACTTGGAGACCTTTTATGAGTGCACAGGGGTGGGATATTAGCTGCAGCACAGTGAGTGCTGCTCGGGGTGATTATGCTGCCACGGCGAAGGCTTCCAGTGCAATGTGTGAGGATTTTCATTAAGTCCATCCTTCAGAGTTTGCCACGAGGAGTTCCTGCAAAAGCAAAACCTAGGAGAGCTGAGAGGCAACTTCCCAGACATTCTGTGTTAGAGTAGAATTCCCTGCTTCTAATCCTTTTTTTAAAAGAAGGGAGAATGTGTGACCATCTCTATGCCAACAATTTTAGCCTAAGTGGATGATATTCCAGATTTCTGCCATCACTGACCCAAAAAGGTAAGTTAGGAATTAAATTACACTACTTCTCTGGTAGCCCATCTTTGGGTTCTAACAAGGAATCTAAGAAATATCTAGATGAACATTCAAAGACACCTTTTATGTCACTTGAGATGGTATCACTTCATGGGTGAAGGCAGCTGGGTCACGGAGCTGTGAGGTCACAAGGGCCTCTAGGAGCCACCTCGGAATCTGCAGTCCTTTGGGGAGGAACAGGCTTGTGTGTCCGGCTAGCCACGCCTTATTCCTGCTCTGCCATTATCTTGCTGTGTGACTTTGGTCAAGTCGCTTAGCCTTTCTTTTCCTATTTTCTAACTTGTGAACGTCCCTTATGATGATCTCACATTTCAAATCTTAGAGATCACTATGTTGACATATTGGTAAGAGGAGTCTTGTCGGAGGAGTTGCTTGTTGCAATGTCAAATGTAGTTATAAATCACTGAAATTTAGGTTTGAAAGGGGTTGCTAGAACAGAGGTTCCCAAATCTGCCTGGTGATCAGAATCGTCACTGGAGATTTTAAATCACAGACTTCAACTCTGGCTCTAGAGATTCGGATTCAGTAGGTCCAGGTCGGGCTCGGCCATATATAGTTTTAACGAACACCCAGTGCTTTTGATGCTCAGCCAGGACCAGAAACCACCATTCTAGAACTGCTGACAGGTGCCCCCAGCTCCTGGTTTCCTGTCCACCTCCACAGCTGGGGGGCTCACTACCTCATGAGATAACCAACCCTGTGTAGCAGTCTTTGGAAATGTGCCGTGGCTCTCAAGTGCCTTAAATTATCGGTTGATTGGATATAAAACCCATGTGTTTAGGTAAAATACAGTCATTTATTTAATGACTAGATTGAATCAGGTACCGGTGTTTATGAATAGGTAGAATCATAGCTTGTGTGGGATACATTTATGCTGCTATTTTAAAATATCTGACTATAGCTTTTAGTCTAAATCAGTTCTTATTCCTGTCTGCCGCATTTGCAAGGCCTCCTTTCAACCATTCTGCATCCATTATCCAATCAATATGACTGTGCTCTTCTCAAAACCTGGCACTACAGTTTCAACTAGGGAGACTTTGTTAGCCATCTCCACTGATGAATAATAAATAAATGCCAAACATCCATCTGCAAGGAAGCAACAGCTTCCCTCTCGAAACCTGATTTCTGACATCAGAGGCCTCAGTGCTGGCCATGTGCAGCAGCTCAGTGTGGTGTTTGCGACCGTAGCAGTGAGTGCCAGCTGCTCTGGGCACAAGGCATTCTGGGAAGACTCCCCAGAGGTGATATGTCACACCGAGACCTGAAGTATCAATAGGCAGCCAAGTAAATAAATGGGACAGGTGTTCCAGGCAGAGGGAACAGCATGCGCAAATACCCAGAAAGACTGTGTAGATAGATTGAAACATCCTGGCTATGGTTTGGCTAATGTAGGAACAGTGCGTAATTTATGAGCTATGTCCCAGCACTTTAAGTCTCGGAGAGTTTTCCTAACATCTTCTCCCAGAGTAATAGCTTCTGTGGTGTCTACAGAGCCTTCTTACCAGGAGCACTACCATTTCATGATCCACACGAGAGACCCGGGAGGTGAGGACAGCATGTGGACCCCTCTCCAGTGCCTGAGAGGAGACAATCGGCCATTGGAATTGTGGTGGAGAGCATGCCAGGGTCTTGTTATATGAAGGGCACCTGGGTGTAAACATGCATGCAAGTGTGGTCTGGTTCTCTCTCTCCGCTGGACTGAGGCCCAGCAGTTACAGAGCGGTGTTCACTCCCTAGACATTGCTTCCGAGGTGCCTGCCTCCCGCATTGTCCCTCTGGCTCTGCGGGGACTGCCTTCAGCTCCTCCACTGTCTGCAGTCAGCAAGACCTTGTGATAACCTGAGGCCAAGCGAATCCCCCCGGGAAAAGTCCAATAGTGACAGCACTTGTCTTTACGGCTGTCCTCTGATAATGTGTAAAGGGAGATGTGAGCCCCAGGCAGCAGTAGCTGGCTGGCTTCCAGAGCCAAAACGGAATTAAAAACTCATTAAATACTTCGAGCCAGTAAAGCTGGCAGGGGCTGGGAAAGCAGGAGCAGAGGAAGGGAAGGGGCGGCATCGCTAGTTGGCAATTGAAGGCTGTGAGCAGGGCGAGGCCCGCCAGGAAACAAGACAAAACAGGGCCGCCTTGCCTGTCACAAAGACTTGTTTGCGAGGACACTAGTTTGGTGCAGCTACATAATGTATGCTAATTGCTATATTCCCCCCCTTTTTTTTTCCAACGGGAAATGCTCGGTTGTAAAGCTCTGAAACCAAAGAGGCAGAAATGCCAAAATGTAGACATTACAAAAAAGAAAAGAAAAAAAAAAGAGGAGGAACAAAGGGCAACACAGGATCTGAATTTACAAAATGGCTTAGCACGCTGCTAACTCAGCACCTCTCCTCCATGCGGGCCTATGGGAAAGAAGTGAGCAGAGGCTGTGGTCTCCTGTGTGATCCAGCGTCTGTCCCATAGTCTGAAATTGATTAGTTGGATTTTTTTTTTTAAAACTAGAAGCAAAATTTCACCTCTAGAAAGAATAAAAAGTTAGCAAGACGAAAGCCCAGGATAGTTACTAGAGCTTCCAGTAAACATTAATAAGAAAGTGTGAGCTGGTTCTTTCCCTACTTTTCTGGACAAGACACCGTAAGACTCTGATGCAGCCCTGGCCAGGTGGCTCCGTTGGTTGGAGAATCATCCCATGCGGGTTTGATTCCTGGTCACTGCACATATCTAGGTTGCCGGTTCAATCCCCAGTCAGGGCTCCTACTGGAGGCAACCGATCTCTCTCTCTCTCTCTCTCTCTCTCTCAGGGCGCCTACTGGAGGCAACCGATCTCTCTCTCTCTCTCTCTCTCTCTCTCTCTCTCTCTCTCTCTGTCTTTCTCTCAACGTATCATTGGGTGACGATTAAGAAATAAGACTCAGATGCAAACTGAGGAGGGCACAGAATTGAGCCCACTTACCATAATCATCCATTAGTAGGAAAGACTCACTCAGACTATTTTTCTACCTGTCAAATCATATAACTCTAGTGTTCCATTTGCTACCCTTGCACAACTGTTATTCTTTAAATCAAATAAAAACAGACTAACATATTAAAATAATGGTTTTTCTAATAAAGCTTATCTAAGTGCACAGACATTTTATATTGAAAAAAAATGGGCCAAGGGAGAGAGATATATTTTCAATTTTGACATCAAAATCCCAAGGGTGGAAGTATTGCTAAGTGGACTTCTTATCTTTACCTTGATAACCCTTAATTTTGTTATAATTTAAAAAAGATGTAATTTACTCTTGAAAGCAATTTTATAGACATGAGATGTTTAGGAAATTTCATAATGGATTTGATTGGATCTGATAGGAAGGCAATGCAGATATTTTCCAGAACAATAGAAAAAACACATTAAAGCACCAGCTTATGTCATTTAAGAATTGTGAGGGAAAAAAGCACATAAATTTAAGCTTCAAACCTGACCCCGAACCCACATCACAGTGTCCTTGGTTTGGGGTCCTTTTGTCCTTGAAGGAGCTGGCAATCGGGAACAAGGTTAGATTCTTCTCTTGTTGGACCACTGGACCTCAGATACCAGGTCAAGCACTGCTCACCTCTCTTTGACTCCCATCCTTGTCCAACTCTTGCTGTCCCTCCGATGCCCTGAGCCAACCAGGGCTCAGGATGACTTCACTCTTGCCGCTCCAACCTTTAATTTTGAATCCATGCATTTTCCTGATATCTGAGTTTAAAGCGAATTGGGACTGTCCTCTACAATCTTAGTGTGCTGCCTCACCTTTCTAGCTTCTCCAGTGACAGCCTCTATCTACTCCAAAATAAATGGGAACGCGTTCAGTGTTGCTTTCTGGAGCGGAATCAAATGTTCTTTCTTTCAGTCACACTCCAGAACTTCATCAGTGGAACCTGATTTAGTCCATTCTCCAGAGCCACCTTCCTTATCTGTTAGCATTTTTACTAGGACAAAACACATTATTTTATTTGTGAGAGAGAAAAGAATAAAGCATCATAAGAACTTTGCTTAACATACGGATGGATAATTGCATGTATCCCAAGTGTATAAATACATAACGAATAACCAATAGAGAATAATGCAAGATAGGAATGTAGAACATGTATTATGCATGCTGATTTTCTTAGGAGAATCTATTCTCATGGAAATGAAAATCTGCAGATATTTGCAAGAGCAGATTTTCCCAGAATTTCCAGTTAGAGCCTTCCTCTCTGACCTCATTCTAAATCAAAATTTCAATCTTTCTTCGAAGAAGATAGAGGAGGGCAGAATTTACTTGCCTGCTTGCCTGAATCACTTCTGCATCATAGGTTTTGGACCTTTGTTCTCAGGAGAGTTCATCTGATGGTTCAGAACACATCTCTCAATGTCTTGAAAATGCCCCTTAGTCAGAGTTGATTGAATCTGTCAGAAACATATCTCTGCTTGTTAAGTAAACATTAACTAATTATGTGGCTCTGTACTTATCCCTTGCTTCCTACATCAAATTTTCCTAACTCTGCAGATGTAGTCATTCACCCACAGGCTCCCGGAAAGGATCAAGTACGGTACGGGGATATGCTGTGGCACCCCATTGATGGTGACCTTGTGAAGACCTTGTAGTTGAATATAAAATCAAAATGAAACCTTCCTAATAAATGCCCCTTTTTAATTCTTTGAGGAATCATAAGAGGAGCCAAAGGACCAGAAGCAAAATTCAATGTACTTGTGAAAACAAACAAACAAACACAAACAATTCCTAACACTTTCGGACCTTTCTTTTGGTTCTAATCACATAAAAAGAGCTAAACAGTGTTTCCTTTTACTTGTGTATGACAGTGGACTTTGTGCTAATGATGACACAGGCATATATTTTTTCAGATCCTGAAAGTCGATTCCTGATTTACTCACTTCTATAAGCTGAATTTCAATCTACTTAAATCCTACTTAGAAATTGATTGGGTGTTTGTGTGTAGCTACGGGGTATCCATATTTTCAGTTGTCCTATTTCGCAAAACCATCAACACCTGCAAGCCTGTAGGTGGAAGGCTGTAAGTGGAACTTCACTCTGGGTCAACAGACAATACACGTAACTGAGAGCAAAGAACAGGGACATAAAGAGGAATTGGGCCTGGGCCCGGATGTGGGTTGATTTGCCCTTTAGCACTAGCGTAGGGGAGCCCCAGGTCCGTGAGGACTGCGTGTACTTTTCTGGGCAGCCCAAGCACCCAGCCGTGACCAACACGGGCACAGTGTGGAAAGTGCAAATATACTAGTACATGTGCTGATTCCGTCAGTATGTGCGAATGAGCCATCTCCACCTCCCCCTGCTGAATAAGGCAGTATATAAATAAACAAAACTAAAATGAAAAAAAAAAAAATCACAGCTCCTTTGGGCGGGGCTAAGGCTTTATGCCAAATACTTTAAAGACATGACCAGACTTACTCATACCGGCCCCAACACAGAACCCGAGTATCCATCTGCCTTCCATTACTTGTTACAGATGGTGGCAGTGAGGCCCCACTTCAGCTAAGACCAGACCTCAGGTCCCTTGAGCCTCCTCCTCCCGGGGCAGGATCGCGACCCTAGGATTCCCTTCCTGGCAGCTCACCCAGCTGGTTGCGGTGCCCTAGACTGACGCGGCCACTATTGGGTAGCATTGCCCCCTTGGGACTTTACTGGGGAAAAACCAACTCATGACATTTTTCTCTGGCCAAGGGCTAAGGGCTTCCAAGGGGCTGGTAACTAATAGATTCCAGGTATGATATTGGTTATGTTAGCTGTTTGTATTTTTCTTTTCCTGTTTCCTTTTCAATAGCCAGTACCAAAGGGATTCATTTGACTTTTGTTTTTAAGGCAGCTGGCTTTGAGGGCGGGTAGTGTGATGATTTGGTTCTGAACATTAACAGAGGAGGAAGAAAGGTCAGCCGTTTGTCTGGATTTGATCAATGGCTGGAGTTTGATGGCAAATTAAATGTCAGATAAAACTGTCAAATAATTAGAGAATCAATACTTACCGGGAAAAGTTGTTTGAGCCCTTAATGACCACATTGTTCCCAAGGGAAATAATTCTAGCAGTATGTTCAGACACTAGGATAGCATCACATAAAAACAACGTGAGGATGATTTTAAATAAGGTGACTTACCATGTTGTTATTGATCAGTAGCGTATTCATCATCTACCCTGTCTGGCTTCTCAAAGAAGGCACCAGAACCATCAATATCACCGAGAGATTGCAGACATGCAGCCTCAGGCCCCACCCCCGCCTCCTGAATCAGACAGACCTTCTGAGGGTGACCATTCCTTTATCTGCACTTTTAGTGAGTAGCTCAGGTGGTTGTGGGGCATATTATGTTCTTTTATTTTATTAAATTTACTGGGTGACATTGGTCATATATTACGTTCTGAGAACTGCCAGCCTACAGTCTTTTTCTTCAACCAGGCAGATGTCTCCCAGACAGGAAATAAAGCCAGGCCCACAGGCTAAGCACTGTATCAGAGCAGTGGACGTGTAGATCAAAGTGAGTATTGGATTAGATAATGTCTTTGGAATATTCTGCCTCCACTCTCCTGTATGCGAAGATGGGTTAAGTTTGCAAATCAGGACAGCACTGAGGTTCTAGGTCACCTGGGGCTGGGGGTGAAGGTGAGCAAAGAAGGCGTGGCACCATTATTTCTCTCATGCTTTTCTCCATCACCTTCATGGGCTTTTCCCGGCTTTTGCCCATCTCTTATTTATTTTTTAATGTTTTCAATTGATTTTTAGAGAGAGAGGAAGGGAGAGGGAGAGTGAGAAACATTGGTGTGAGAGTGAAACATTGATTGGCTGCCTCCTGTATGCCCCCTACTGGGGATCAAGCCCGATATCCAGGCATGTGACATGACTGACCTGACCAGGAATCAAACCGGAGACCCTTTGGTGCACAGAACAATGCCCAACCAACTGAGCCACACACCGGCCAGGGCTGCCCATCCTTTAAATAATGATGTTTCCCAAGACTGTTCTCAGGAAAAGCTCTTTCTGTGTTCTCCTAGACCTAGAGCATCACCTGAAAATACGCTGATGCCTCCCAGAGCTGTGCCTCTGGCCCAACCTCCGGCCCAGCAGTGGACCCACACTTCTGCCTGCCTACTGGGCAGAGCCACCTGAATCTTCCACAGGGACCTCAAACTCAATGTGCCCCAAACCAAACTCATTCTCATCTGTCCACCATCCTCCCTTTTAAAATGGCGTATTAACCAAGAGCCTGGGCTCTGGGCACTGACCACCCAGGCTTCCATCCTAGCTTCACTACGTACTTTCTTGAGCAGTTGCCTAGCTGCCTTAAGCTTCGTTTTCCTCATCTAGAAGATGGGACTAGTGCCCTCCTTATGGGCTTAATGTGCAAATTAAATGCGATAACCACACATCAAGAACATAGGCCAGGGCCTGACCCAGGGCAGGTATTCAGTATATCTTAGCCATGTTTATTATTCATTCCTTTATTGAATATTGACTGAGCTCTCACTGTGTATCAAACACTACTTCTGACTTGCATTTCCCAAATTAGACACTGTCCAAACTCTTAGGTCTCCCCATTAAACTGTCTTTTCTCCAAGATAGGGAGAGCATCACATTCATGTTTTAATCTCCAATACTGGTTTATGAAGGTAGCAGTAATTTGCCTGAATTCAACTCCAGGAAACTGTGGCCTTTGTAAATAATCCACATCATTTTAACAAACAGGAAATACAGCATCACTTAGAAAGGCAGGAGAAGACTGGTGAGATTAAAAACATTCTCTGAAACTTCTTTTTTCCACTCTCTTCCACGCTAACCCTTGTAGGCCTGGGTTCTCATTCCTCTGCCTTGAGGACTTTACAAAGGGGGTGGGGGGAGGAGAACATAAGAGAATAGATTAGGCAGTAGGAAAACCCTGAAGAGAGGATTTAGAAAGAGGGTTCGATGAGAACCCTGTGAAAGGAATCAGACCTATTGTCACCTGGCATCCCACCCCCAACAAGTTCTCCTGGGGTGAGCAGTTGGACCGAGGGTGGGGGTGGGGGGTGGGAAGGGCTGGCGGGGGGGAATGTGAAATGCAAAATGAGCCTTCGTGTACCACCAGGAGCAAGGCCGCCCTGCCTGTCACGTGAAGGCTCAGTTTGTCTCTGCCTGTAGTGAACACATTCAGGACAAGGAGAGAACCTTGGTAGTCTGGGGTATTTAGTTGTTTGCTTTTCTGGGCATCTACAAGACAGAAATATAAATCTGAAGATGGCAGAGAAACCAAGGGAAGGATGGGGTGGAAGGACTAGCAGACACGTGAAAAACCTAACCAAAGACAACAAAAAGGAAAACTAGTTAACTCCAGGAAATAGAGAGAAAAATAGGGGTAGGTGCAAATTCTATAGCAACTAAATTCTCTGTAACAAAAAGATATCTAAGGTTAAAAAAAAAAAGTCTAATTCCCAAGCAATGATCAACTTATTACATTAAAAAAGTTTTTTTTTTTTGTATTTTTTTTTTTTTACAAAGTCTCCTGATCTAGTTATAATGGAATTCCAGTTCTTATTCTCTTGAAAAAACAAGCACTAAACATTTGGAGAGCTATGTGACACTCAGGGACATACATCAGAGATGAAACAAGTGCAGAAACAACAAAATTTATTTCCAACAGAAAAGAAACGCCATTTCCAGGAATATCGGGGGAAAGTGGGAGAGAACTGGGCTCTGATTGTTCAGCCGAAACAAAGAGAGAATTGGCCTCAGGGTGCGTGTGGGAGGCCCGCGTGCCCGTGGAGCGGGCAGCGATTCAGCAGCGTTGGCTGACCAGCATTGGCTGACCAGTGGCTGACCCGGCTGCATGTTTACCTCTTACAAAGGGGAATCTTGGCCTCACACCTTGAAAACCCTGATTTTGGATGAAAACCTTAATTTTAATCAGGAAAAGATGGAGAAAAGAATAGTGTCTCAGCCTTGGTCATGACTGGCCACGTTCCGCTCTCTCAGCCTGTGAGGCCTCGAGCAAGTCACTGGAACTTTGGTCCATGAAGAGAGGATAATAATACTTGTCCCCACCACTTCCCAGGAATGTGAGGAGGATTAAATGAGGTACGATCCAAGAATAAAATGCTCTCTATACGTGTAAGGGTTTCCTGCTGTGTTCTTAACAATGGGCTGCCTGGAGTTCAGAGAATGAGGAGCCCTTACTAAACACCGCCATGCATTCACCTGGCACTTAGCTATAATGTTGATCCAGGTAGAATAGTGCAGGCACATGGAAGGTGCTCCAACATGTGTGTGTGACCTGAAAACCAGCGTGTTTCTGTAGTCTTCCTACCCATGTCCCTTGCTGCCTCTGGGACAGCTTAGGAGGGGCCCTTTTTCCAGCCTCAGGCTCAGAGCTGCAAGAACAGACAGATGGGACAGGTAACAAGTTGATTTTGATGTGTGGGAGGGCCGGAGGGTGGGAAATCAAACTCCCTCCAGCCAGGAGTTTTACCTCCCTGGAGGGGGCATCTGTACAGTCTCGGGTAACAGCTGACTTTCGTGTTCTCTGCCGCCACCTGGTCTTTGGGGACCCGTGTAACCAGGAGATACCAAGTCTCCCAGCACCGGAGTTTTCTCGCACACGCCAGGGGCTAAGTTATCTAGTCCTGCCTCATGGTCATTCCTCCACCAGGTCTGGAGTGATTTCTTGTGCCAGGGAACAAGGGGAGGCTTCTGTGAGGCCAGGCTCCTCAGCGCTCCACCTGGTCCCTCCTCTGAGCCCTCACTCTGGGCACCTGGGAAAGACCTGCTGATTGTGGTCTCCCAAAGCCATGCTCCCCTGTCGGTCTCTCTGTTTTTCTTGCCTAGAAATGATGAGGTGGGTTAGAAGGAGGCAGGGAGACCATGCAGGTTCTTGGGAACGGGCCTTGGTGCCTCTTGTGAGGCTTCCTGACTTGCTCCTGCCCTCCAGGAGCCTGAGAGACCTCGTCCCGAGGTGGGGGCTGGGCCAGGGCCTGCTCTGGGCCTGGCCTTGGTTGAGAGGGACGGAGGGGCATCTGTGAGGGCTCCTGAAGAAGAGAGCTTCACTATAAAACTGCTGATGCGGGTGACTCTCCTCCCGCCACACCAGCACCCGTTCTCTTCAAACTTGCCCTACCTCTTAGCACACTTGCTTGGCATTATTATGTGGATTCCTGCTGAAAGGAGGCCTGGTGTTATTACAAACGAGAGACTGTTATGAAAAGCTGCTGGGAGAGTTGCTGGTAATTAATGTTTAGTTCCAGCACTGAGGACTTTTCATTTCTTGCTTTCATCCATTTATCTGAATTTAGCTTGGGGAGTGTTTATTGCCTGTGGGATTGGAGGTGAGATGTTTCCTCTTTGCAAATCCACTTTGGTGAAGATGCAGAGTTGAAGAACTCTCACTGCTCTCATTTTCCTTCCCTCCCTCCCTCCCTCCCAATGATGACAGACTTTAATGTCAGGACATTTTGTGCTTCTGGCCTTTTCTTGGTCTACCAACCCTTACTTTTAGCTAAATAATCCTCGTCCTTCATTACCCCACACATTTCCCTTTCTAACTCTAGAAACTTCTTTAACCCTAAGATTTCTGCTTCTTTACATTGGAAGCTTTTCTAATGCTGAGTCACAATGTCAGATGCCTTTTCCAAAAAGAATCCACTCTGGTTCCACCTGGGCAAAGGCGGTGGGTGAAGATGGGGCAGCGGCGGGAGCTGGGGGCAGAGATTGGTGGGTGCGAGGGCCCTTCTGCTGCAGGCCCAGCCATGACTCAGTTCTGGTCACCTCCATCCATATGAATGACTCAGAATCTCCCTCATCTTCTCCCTTCCATACTGAATACATACTGAAGGCTTTCTTTCTTCTTCAATTCCTATTTCTGGATTATGTTGCAATGTATTCATTTTGTAGGCAAAGGGAGTTATAGAAATAAGCTTCTGGATTGTGATCACTAATGGGAATAGAAATTAAATATTTATCCTTAAGACATACAGAGTTATCGTTCACTAGAAGACAGTTTAAAAGGTTTTATTTAGCTTTACTAGCTATTATTTTCGTCAAGGGCTTTCCCCCTTTCTCAGCACAGCTGCAGCGTTTGGTCCAGCATTCTCTCTGTTGGGCCAGGCTGTTTCATTCAGCAGCTGCCTAACTGGGCTGACAGTTTTGGGTGTTGCTCTGGCCCCGACAGAGATGTTACAGCCTCTTCAGTCACTGTGTTCTGGGCTGATGGGTGTGGGAGAGAAGCGTCAGCTGTGTAAGAGAGAAGGTGCCAAGTTTACGGAGGTTTGGTTGTGGCTGTGCCTCAGGACTGGGTGACTTTGAATCTAGCCCTGGTCAGCGTCTTCCTAAACCAGGAGGGAGAGGGAGAGAGGGAGATTAGATTAAATGCATATAAAACTGTGAAGAGACCCCATAAGCATCCTAAAAATTATATACCTAGAAAATGACATTTTGTTTTAAGAGATTTCAAAGTCACCTGAATATAGTAAAACATAAGCCACTAGAATAGCCCAACCTTAAAAGACAGATTCAGTGTTCAAAAGGGAAAAAAAAGACCCAGCAATAACAGGCTTATTGAGTTTCAAGCATGGCCTTTTCGTGCATATCGACAAAAGTCTCATTGTCTCCAAGGACCCTGCTGCCTCAGGGGGTCCCCGACCGTCCTCTGTTGTTTCTAAGGTGGAGCAGACCCCTTTTTCTGTGTCACATAACATCCCCCCCACCCCTCCCCGGGATGGAGCCTTCACAATTACACTGAAATTGTGGGGGGCCCTCAAAGCCTGTCTTATCAAAGCAATGATGACAGTCATTCCATCTCAAACCCCGGCTTTTGCCTCCCTCAGACCAGTGCTGAGGGGAGTTACCTATTCGTGGGGCTGCCTGATGGTTTCCCGCAAGCTGTTTCTGTAGCATGCGATCTGTAATGGTGGAGAGAGCGCTGCAACTGGCTTGTCTTTCTTTCCTGGGAACTTATTCTTTGAAGCAATTGAATGAGACCTTTTCAGGCGGGGGTGGCAGGCGGCCCCTCTTCAGAATGCCTGGCCCGCTTCCCAGTGTGAAACATTCCCCAAATATGCAACTTTGTAAGCGTCCCGGCAGCCAGAGCTCAGAGCAGCCTGCTGCCAGAGGCGCTGGCATCCCGGGGGGACGCGGGATGGGGGCACAGCGCCCCGGCCCCTCCGGCAGGCCCTGGGTTTGCCGGATGCCAGGAAGGCCCGGCCCCTGGTTACGTCGCTGGGAGAAGAATCTGGCCAACAGTTGGGCTGTGACAAGAGCTTGAAGCTTGTCTCTCTCTCTCTCTCTCTAAATCCCCTCCTTCATTCAAATTCAATCCTATAAAAAGGCTTTTGTTGAAGGAGCAGCCAGGGTATTTTGGTGCACGTCTGTGTCAGTGTTTCCAAAGTGGGACAGAAAGAACATCCTCCGTTGAAATCCTGCACAAGCAGGTCTGAAAATTGACTGGGAAGGAGTGGAGGTCACAGCCACTGTCACATGGCATTTGTTTTGTTTGGAAGTGATGAAGCCACAGAGGAAAGGACCTTCTTGTGGATGGTAAGACGTCCCCTGCCAGGGAGTGTCCGAGAAAGGGCACGCTGGGTGGGCCGAGGCTCGGGCTGGCTGGGCTGTTGCTTAGATGTGCATCTGGAAGGATGCAGTGAGCAGCTGGGGCGGGTGGAGATTGCTTAGGAAAGAAGGGGGCTCTGAGTCCTTTACCATCTCTGGGGGAAGGAGCCCAGTCTGCTTTGGGGGTTCTCGCAGTGTCCTACAGCAACGACTACCCTCACACTGTGGCATTCTGCTGCCTGAAAACAGGTCCAAAGTTTGATCGAGGAAACAACCTTTCATTTCTCCTGAGTCTTAAGCTTTTGCTTAATTTTGTCTCAACTTAATGCCTTAGAAGCCCCCGAAGTCTTTGTTTGTTTCACGGAGGCCACTGATGGAAGGACTTAGAAAGGAGACAGTTTGCTGTGTTTCGCTGGTTGTCATTTTATCATTTGCTTATTCAATTGGATCTTCTTTTACGTGAGCTTTAAATGCATATGGTTGTCAAAAGCAAATGCACCCAAGCCAAAAAGTGATGTCCAGCAAATTATCTACTCTGGCATTCATACAGGGAGTTCTTTCCAATGTCTGAGTTGAATTCTTTTTCTTGAGGCTCAGTCCTTCTCCTGTCCAAATTGTGTGACACTGCATTGTTTTGGGGGGTTTCTTTATTTTCAGGCATTAAGAGTAAAGGATTGCCAGGGGATTGTCAAGGGCGGGGGAAAAAAAGGACACATATGTAATACCCTTTGTAATACTTTAAGCAATAAATAAAAAAAAAGAGTAAAGGATCACACAACTTCTCTTAAATTTACCCTCTTTTATGGGGGTGTCCTGCCACTTTTTCTTTTTTCTTTTTGCTAATATTTTTCTCCTGATGCTTCTTGCTTCTTTAAGCACATTTCTGATTTTATTCCTCTGGATTTTCCCTAGCTCTTCCTTGGCATTTAATGCCTGTGCCTTGTTCGGGTCCTGGCTCGACCACTTACTAGTTGTGTGACTTTGGGCTAGTTAATTGTCTTCTGTAGACTTCATTGTCCTTATAGTAAAAGGGGACATGGTACCTTAATTCGTGAGCTCTCCTGGGGATTAAATGAACTGGTACATATGCAGTGCTTAGAACAGTGCCTGACATCATTATTGTTTGGTTTGGGCTTCTTCCATGTCTAATGCGGGGGCCACTGGGAAATGTTACTGTTAGGAAAGAGAAGACAGTGGGAGGAACAGGCTTGACGATGCAGTGGTGGTATTTCATCATGCTGCCGTTTCCATAGCAGTGCTAGTCCCTGATGAGATGAAGGGGAAAAGCCCTAACTAAGCTGTGTACCCTGGACTGCTTTTTTTCCTGTAACCTCTTTATTGAGATTCGCATACCATACAATTCACCCATTTAAAGTGTACTATTTAATAGGTTTTGGCATTATTACATTATTAATTTTTTAAGTTCTGGTAAAATATATAGAAAACATAAAGTTTGTCATTTTAATCATCTTTAAATGTACAATTTAGTGGCATTAATTACATTCACAATGTTGTGTAACCATCACCTCTATTTCCAAATTTTTTTCATCACCTCAAACAGAAACTCTGTACCCATTAGGCAGTAACTCTCCAGTCCCTCTCTCCCAGCCTCTGGTAACTTCTCATTTGCCCTCTGATGCTATGAATTTGCTTATTCTAGACATGTAAGTGACATTATACAGTATTTGTCCCTCTGTGTCTGGCTTCATTTAGCATTATATTTTAAGGGTTCATCCTTGTTGTTGTATGTATCAGAAACTCATTCCTTTTCATGGCTGAATAATATTCCTTTGGTTGGGTATACCATATGTTGTTTCAACCATAGGTGGTCATTGGCTGTCTCCACCTTTTGGCTATTGTGAATAATGCTGCAATGAACATTGGCATACAAGTATCTGTTCAAATCCCCACTTTTAATTCACCGAGGAGTGGAATAGCTAGGTCATATAGTAGTTCTATTTTAGCTTTTTGAAGAAACACCCAATAATTTTCCTGGAAAACAGTTGCTTTTTGGTCATTCTCTCTTCTTGTATATATCTCTCCTTTGGTATCTCTCTCCCTTAGATTCTATTCCATTTCCTCCCATTTATCCAAGTTTCGTTGTACGTCAATCAGCACACATGTTCTTGTCTCCCCTCCCAACCATGTCTCTCTCCCTCTCACATGTCTTTCTTTGTCCCTCATCGATTGGCAGAGCATATATCACCCACTCTGGCTACATGTCGCCTGATCATTTTCATCTAATTGTCCAAGGAGGGGGAGCCTTTGTAGGTCATCCATAGGCCTCAGTCCACTTCGGCTGGAGGTGGTTTCAGCCACAGGATGCCCTAAAACCTCTAAGGTGTGGGAAGTCGGGGATGTGGAGTCACAAACACGGCAGAATTCCAGCCCCCCTTCAACAGGCTTCCTCCTTCCCACAGCACCTTGCTGTGTTGTTCCCTGTCCAGCAGGAGAGTTGTTCTCCACTTTTCATTTGCTCCCAGTTTCTCCACTTTACTATGAGCAAGAGAATTAATGAATGAATACCCCAGCAGACTGTAAGCCTGCCTCAGACAGCCATTCTGCTTGTTGGGCTAATTGTTAGCCCAGGTTTCTGAATGTCATTCATTTCACAATAAGGCTCCTAATTAATCTCAGCACCGTTCTCACCAGAAGAAAGGCTGATACACAGAAACATCCCCAATTACCATGAGAAAGGAAATGTCAAGAGCCCCGTTGAGTTTTCCTGGCATCCACCCCTGTCTCAGATGAAAATTGCCATTAACCCACAGGCAGCCTGGTGATCAACCTTGGAAACGAAGGGGTGATGAGAGCCTGAGGAGCCCCAGACCACACGGACCCCGTTCCTGGAGGAACCTGCTGGGGCCTGCATACTCTTGTTTAGTAACACCGATTGTGTTTCCCAAGACGAAGTGGAGAATCCTGCTGCGGGTGCCTCGTCAGAAGCAGAAATGCTTCAGCCGCCCCAGAAGCAGGCGGGCGGTTTTAATCCGGAAAAGCTAAAGGTCTCCTCTTTTGTCTGTGTTTTTGTGCCTGCAGGACAAAAGATCCTTCATCACCGAAGTGACGTGTTAGAAACAGTGGTCCTGATCAACCCTTCAGACGAAGCCGTCAGCACTGAGGTGGGCATTCAGCTCTGCGGGGTCTGGGCAGGGCCTCACACAGCTACAGGACCCAGCTGACCGGAGGCACTGGGGCAGGTGGCCAGAGAGGGAGAGGGGAGAGAAAGTTCTTGGTCCAGGATGCTGGGTCCTTCAGTGGCTGGTTCTCTATGTCAGCACCACCCCAGACTGCCCTTCCCAATAAGGACAAAGTGGAAGAACGTTCTGGAACTGGAATATCTCATTGAGGCTAGTGGGTAGAACTCTTGTGTGTACATGGAGGGTGTGCTGCTGGGACGGACTCTGCTAGGGTGCAGCAGGGGGCATAGATGGCAAACCCTCAGGCTGGGACATCAGGACCCAAATTTGAAGAAGAACGGCATCTCAGATGAGAGCCCCTTCAGATCCATCCTGCCCGACCCCTTATCACTGTCGAGAGGCAGGGGACATGGTGGTCAGGAGCCTGGCCCGTGGTGCCGATGCCTGGGTTCTTCCACTCATTCGCTGGTGGCCTCCATGGCCACTTCTGTGAAATGGAGATTGTACAGTGCTTACATTTAATTTGCATATTTAGTGTGCTGCTTAGAAATGTGAAGCACTTAGAACACAGCATGGCACATAACAACTGATCTATAAACTGGCTATTCTGATGAATAACGGTACTGTTTCCATCATATGAAATTTTTGCCAGAGAGAGTAACAGGTTATTTCAGAGACCACTATACGATACGAACTTGGCTGAAGCCAAGAATCTCTGGGGACCTAAGCCAGAGGACTTAGTGTATCTTCGTTTACTGTTTCCTTTATTGAGTTGCTTCTTGGACATTGAAGTAGCTGTAGGTCCTGGGGAGGGGGAGGGACTGCATTACCTGAAGAGTCTCTTCTGCCCATGCTTTGAGCATCTCTGTGATTGTAGCCTTTTTAAAATTTAAATCGAGATATTTTACATCGATACCACTCACTTACCATGAAATTCATGCTTTGAAAGTGTGTAATTTGGTGGGTTTTAGTATGTTCACAAAGTTGTGCAACTATTCCCATTAATTTCAGAATATCACCCCCCAAAAACTCTGAACCCATTAGCAGTTACTCCCCATTCCCCCCAGCTGCAGGCAACCATTAACCTACTTTTTGCCTCTATGGGTTTACATATTCTAAATATTTTGGGTAATGGGAATCATACAATATGTGGCCCTTTGTGCCTGGCTTATTTCATTTAACATAATGTTTTCAAGATTCATCCACATTGTAGCATATATCAGTACTTTATTTCTTTTTATGGCTGAATACTCTTCCATTGTATGGATATACCACATTTTGCTTGTCCGTTGATCAGTTGATGGGTTTGGGTTGCTTCCCCTTTTTGGCTATCATTATGAAGCCTGTTGTTTTTGTTTTTTTTAAATATGTTTTTTGTTTATTTTAGAGAGGAAGGGAAAGGGAGAGAGAGATATAAACATCAGTGCTGAGAGAGAATCATTGATTGGCTGCCTCCTGCGTGCCCCCTACTGGGGATTGAGCCTAAAATCTGGGCATGTGCCTTGAACAGGAATCGAACCCTGACCTCCTAGTTCATAGGTGGACGTTCAAACACTGAGCCACACCGGCTGGGCATTATGTAGCCTGTTTTGATCCCACTTCCTCCTGCTTCAGATTAGCAGGTCCTCTTAAATCTTTCTGACAGTCCATTAAGGTACAAAGTTGAGGCAAGTGATGGGCTATCTCTCTCTCTCTAACAGAATCAGGAAGTGAAATATAATTTGAAAAAAGCTGTATACCCAGCCAGACATCTGTGAGACATGGAAAAGGGAAAAAATAGGGAATTCTTTAAGGAATTCAGGCTTGCTTGTGGAACAGGTGGGGCTGGACTAATTACTTCAGTATATGTGCGTTTCCTTGATTCGACTGGGGGCGTGTTGGGGGCAGTGGGTCCTTGTGGCCTGTTTACCTTTGTGTCCCTCCCTGCACGGAATGGGCATAGAGTGATTACCTTGGGGCTTAGAGCAGCATTTCTGCTAAAGGACAGACTGGCGACCTGCCACCTCAAGTTCACAGAGTTCTTTAGCGCACACCATTTACAGTCCTATTTAAAAGGTTCCGTTCAGGGGCAGCCTTTTGTTGATGTTCAAGGTTAGGTACCTGCTGATCCCACTGTAGGCTGCATTGGGAGCTCTGTGTTTGGTGTGTGGCTTGGAAGGAAGGGGATCCTGCCTTGGAGGGGCTGACTTGGGACCCTAGTTGGAAACCTGTTTCCTGAGGCAGCCGTGGTGGGACCTGGACTGTACTCGGTGACTCAGCCTGTGAGATGTTCCTAAGGCGCAGACCACGTGCTGCTCGCAGACACAGCTGTGGAACAAATCATCACCAGCTATGGAGGCTGCTTTGGAAGAGACAAGGAAACTAGGGGGAGAAGGTCAACCACCGCTACTGTCTTGGTTGTAGCCAGACTTGGAAAATCGCGGTCATGGGCGATCTGGTGACCACAGTCGTTGGCTCTGTCCAACTCCCCAGGGCGGGGAATGAATAACCAGGGAACGAATGGTTTTTGTTGGTAATAAACTCAGGACAGGGCTAGCATTCGCAGGGCTAGCCCTGTCCTGAGGTGCGACCTCGGAGCTGCTCTGACTCCTGTTGCCTGTGCTTTGTTGCAGGTGCGCTTGATGATCACCGACGCTGCCCGACACAAGCTGCTCGTGCTGACGGGGCAGTGCTTTGAAAATACTGGAGAGCTCATTCTCCAGTCTGGCTCTTTCTCCTTCCAGAACTTCATAGAAATTTTCACCGATCAAGAGGTGGGCTCCTGTCCGGGAGTATCTAAGCTTTATAATTGCTTTGTTACTGTTGTAGCCTCAGGCTGCTCTTTGAAAGCACTCAGGGGAGCTAGGAGAAGGGGAGGGAATGTCACACCTCCTTTGAAATAAGCAAAACCGTGACTCATCACCAAAAGAATTTAGAGCACTCATCTATAATTAATCGGAAGCATTCTTAATGGCCGGAGATACAGATGGAGGGGTGTTGGAACAGTCAACATTTTACGGATGGCAAAAAAGATGGAAACATTTGAAACGAACCAAAAGAAAACCCAGGTTTCCTGTTTTCTGAAAGAATATTCCAAAAATCCCTTTGACTTTTGGTAGGATTTAACTGCCCTGATCTCTTTCAGTGCTTGAAATTCCTTTCCCTGATCTCATTATTTCTGATTTCTTTTACTTTTAATGTCTGGTCCCAATGTTTGAACTTGGGCTGTTTGAACAGCCCCCAAAAGAGAGGGCTCAAGAAAGGGCTACAAGTAGGAAAATTGGGCAGATTCTTGGTTCATGGTTCACATTCATGCTCCAAGAAAAAGAGGGTTGAAGAAGCTGGACTGAAGCTGGGTCTTTAATATTTCTGATGCGTGTATCTTATTCAAGGACGATACTTGTGAGGTATTGAAAACTAGATGATGATAGTGGGATTTGGGAAAACGCGAGTGAAGATTTTGATTTGGTTATGTCTGCTGGAGAATTTATCCTGGCTGGGCAACTTCTCTTTCCAAAAGAATGTGCCTCTTTCATTCTGTTTGTTTATAATCGTTACAGACACATTCAGGGCTGTCACCGCAGCAGGTTGGGGCCTGCCCGCAGCTGATAGCAGATTTCCACTTGGAGGGTTGAGGGATGTGCTGACAGGAGGAGTTACCACATCTATTTAAAACCATCTTCCTGAGAACTTCCTGAGATGGCGGCCTCTCGGCCTCCTGGGTGTCGTGAAGGGCCATCTGTCTTTCTGCATTTAATCTTCCTGAGGCTGCGCTTCACAGAGAGGTCTCTGTGTACTTTTCATCACTGGCAAGAGCTGTAAATAAACTGCCCAGCTTCATCTGGCTCACCTGGAGGCTTCTATAAAAAGACTGGGCAGATGACAGAACCATGTTTCACTCCCCACCCACTGGGAGAGAAGGGCTAACAAAATGAGAAGGAACATTTTACTTAGCGTTGTCATCTGGGTCTGGAGGCAGACAGTCCTGGCTCCTCACAGCGAGAGGGGGTCACAGGGCCCTGTCTTTCCTCCAGAGGCTGTGATCTGTCTTCCTCTAAGGCATGTCTATTGCACCCACACAGTGGAAAGGCTTTTGTTCATTGCACTGAAATTCCAATCTAGAACTACAATTCTCACTCTACCTGCCACCTCAAAACTGTCAGAATCTTTTGCAAGATTGAGTTCTCCAGTGCATGTTGTGCCTGAGGGCATTTGTCTGGTAAGTCAGAGGTTGCACACATTATCAGCACCTTGCCCTGGGGAAAGGAGAGAGCTGTAGAGGCCTGGAAATTGCCCTGTGTCCTAATAGCACGGGTGGGTGTGCACTGGCCTGAGTTCAGCCTGACCCTCAGCTCATTTATATGCATGGGCACCTCCCCTGCATGCCTGTGCGGTTCTGCAATTAGTTTCTGGTGGCTGGCTTCTATCCCACGTCATTGGTTTGTCTTTGCCATAAAATCGAACAAAGGATGAATGTAAAGAAAAGGGTTTGTCATTGCCCAAATCTTAAATAAGTATCATAATTCACCCATCTGACCCCAAATAATATCCCCCTCTCTCTAAATAAGGCATAGTGTTATGAAATTGCTACTTAAATCGTTTTTTTATTAGCCCACAAAGTAGAATTTTAGCACAATAGGCTCTGCACATATCAGAATTTACCCTTAATTACCAAAGAAAAAGAACCAGATTTAAATGAAGAATGTGAGTTCTGTGTAAGGGCAGATTCCCAGGGTTTGCAATCACTGGGATGGGCTCTGAAGGACATACACCTTTATTATACTCAACCAGGTGTCCTTTAGGCCAGAGACTCTGCCATAGTCTCCTCTGCTTGCCCCATAACACCACCAATTATTTTGGAGAAAGTTATGTTCAACACAAAAGGATCTTTGGAGTTCTCCCTAACAGACTACATCAGTGGGCTGGTGGGGGAAGACAAGAGAAGGGGAGAATGTTGGGTAGAATTCACTCTCCCTCTTGCCACAACCAGAGCAACTCGGCCTTTATTCCTTTGGCATTGTAGACTTTGAAGAAAGGCTGCTACAGCCAAAGTGGGTTGAAAATCACTGGGCAGGACCAATGGTTACCAGCCTGTTAGAGCTATGATTGCCTGTAGTTGCATTGGAAAAAGGGCTTGAGTATAGAATGACTCACTAACAAAGGGACCTTAAAGGTCCAGTTTTTTTCCTTTTATCCACTCCTTGATATCTACTTATCACTCCAGAGAAACCAGAAACACAGTTTTGGAAAAACAAAAATGACACATTTTTGGATGAGAATAGTTTTTAAAAAAAAGGACTTAAAAATAGAATTATCAGTGCATTTTGAGCTTCAGGTTTTGGGAGTCTTAGTCATTGGAGGTCAACTTCCAAATCAGAATTCAGAGTTAAAACAGTCATCTGGCTAACCTACCACTTCCTGAAATCCAAGGATGGTGAAATCACCATCTCCTGGGGACATTTTTTATTCTCTGTTAGAAAGTTTTTCCTCATTTGTCTCATTGTATCTTCAAGGAAGAACTGTAATCCCTATTCCACCTGACACTGTCTTAGACACTCTTCACTAGCAATGCCAATTTTTTTTTCTTCCAGATTAATAATCATTTTCGGTTCCACCCACTGTTCTACATAAACCAAGATATTAAAGATTCCCTGTATTCCCTGGTCACTGTCCTTCAGACTTGTTTCATTGGTAGGAAGGGAAGATGGAGTGGGTATGGGGAAAATTCAGGAGTTCAGTCTTGGTCATGCTTTAGTGCCTTGGTGTTATCAGACGCCAACTTGGATATATGAGCCCAGAGCTCAGAGAACTAAGAGTTGGGCTGGATATGTTAATTTGGTAGCCATCAGCATATGAGAAAATAGATGAAGTAACTTAGAAGGAGCAGTGCATTAGAAGAGAGGTTAAGGCCAAGAAGAAGGAGCCAGTAAGGCAACCTCTTTCAATTTGTTCGCTAGTTTGTTTATGGTCTAGTTCAGGGGTGGGCAAACTTTTTGACTCGAGGGCCACAATGGGTTCTTAAACTGGACCGGAGGGCTGGAATAAAAGCATGGATGGAGTGTTTGTGTGAACTAATATAAATTCAAAGTAAACATCATTACATAAAAGGGTACGGTCTTTTTTTTTTTTTAGTTTTATTCATTTCAAACGGGCTGGATCCGGCCCGCGGGCCGTAGTTTGCCCACGGCTGGTCTAATTTCTCTAAAATGCCATGACTCACACTAGACACCATACTCCAGGGGTCATTGACCAGGTGTGTTGTGAGAGCCGATGACTATAGTTTTCAATACAGTCTTCTATTAAGTAAGTCTAAAAGTAATTTTTGACTGTTACCATCCACAATTAAATATCAATGGGGAGAGGGTGCAGGCTTTGAGGAGCTCTGTAATTACATAATTTGGGAACTCCTTTTAAGAAAAAGAAAACAAAATTGTTAATATACAATTAAAAGGCTTTTGGAGGCGCCCATGCCAGTAAGGGGCCTTGAAGTTTAAGCTTCTGTAGCTTTATTTAAATCCATTTGACTGTCAAATAACATCCCTGAGTCTTTTCTATGGATATTCTTGTTAAGCCACGTCTCCAAATCCTGCCCTTTAGCCAGCTGGTTTATTGGACCTCACATTTATCCCTTTAGAACACCATCCTGTTACAGCTGACTTAGCCATCATCATCCCAATGTCCAGAGCTTTTGTAACTGTCTTAACTCTGCCATCCCACATTTTGCCATGCCTCTCATTTTCATGCCGTCACAGATTTGATAATCATGTCTTCATTTTTATCCAGGTCAATACACAACACGACATAACTGAGCCCTGAGGCAGCCCACCATAGACCTCTTCCCAGGTTGACACTAAGCAGCACTGTATATATAGCTTCATACAAATCCACCCGATTTTGCTATCACACTGTTCAGAAATCCTGTTAAATGTCTTGCAGAGATACGCAGTCCGCTGTATTTCCTCATTAGCCAAGCAAGTAACCTAATCAAAAAAGGAAATGCAGTTAGGAGGCCATGGCTTCGAAATTCAAATCATATTTCATTAATATTATCTGCACTAAAGTAATTTATTTCCTCTATCTTCCTTCCTTTTCCAGTATGCCTGCATTTAATTAGAAAAAGAAATTGACAAAAAGACTATCTTTGCCCTGAGCAATATTTCTTCCAGTCATGTCTCTCATCCATTTTTGTAAGAACAAGGGGAGGGTAGCAATCAGTATGCTTGAGAAGTATGAGCAGGCTCACGTCACTTCTCAAGTGTCCACTCCAGGACAGCACATATTGAATTGATCAAGTTCAGTGCAGTTCAAGAAACATCTGTTGAATCTGATGATATGCTGGGGAAACATAGATAACTATGATACAGAGAGATACAAGATGTGTTTCCTCCTATTCAGGAACTTTTCGCATATTGGGCTATAATAGCTACCCTTTACTTTGATGATGATTTCCAATCTCTTAGAACCTCAGTTTCCTAGTCTAAGACCTAGTCACAAGTTCCCTTGCCACTGCTCGCTTGTTGGATCCTCCTTATTGCTCTCATCTGATAATTGAGTGAATGTTGATTGAGTGCCACTATGGGCTGGACACTTGTAAGACCCAACCTTTGCCCTTGAGGTGCTTGGTCTCTAGAGTGTATGTTGGTGTAGAGGCCTGGGGGCTGCTCAGGGGGAAGCAGGGAGTTCATTTCCTCTGTGTAGCTCCAAGTCTGTAGTATAAGCATGTCAAACTCACGGCCTGCGGGCCGCATGCCTTGTTTATTTGGCCCGTGTTAGCCTTTGAGTTTGACACACTTGCTGTAGTAGTTGTTCCTTTTTACCTATTCCATTCATCTCTCCTTCTTGAAGGGCTCTCTCTAGCTCAGTCTCTGCATTCTTGTCTCATCCTGCCACTGCTTCTTCCGAGAGACGGGGTTTTCCCTCTCTGAAAAGAAACTTGTCCAGCAATGCTGACTTTTTTTTCTGTTTCTCCCATAAATCAGTTTCCCATTCATCAGCCTCTTTGCTGTTTTTCATTGCCCTCGACTTCCTCAGAATTCTCTGCAACCTTGTTTTCTTTTGGGGTCATTTCCTTCATTTTATAGGCTGTCTGGATAGAGGTGAAAAGATGGAAGGTGGGGAGGTATTCCTCGAGTCTTTTTACCTACTCTTTGAACTTGGTGATTACAAATCTTATAAAAAGAGCTAGTGATTGAATACCTCCTACACACAGCAGGATAAAACCCTTGGGCTGCCACACCCTTCAGTAAGGGTGGAATTTCAAAAATTAAAATAGACGAAAATTTAAAATTTCACTGTTAAAGAGTCAGCAGTTGAAAAAAAAAAAGAGTCAGCAGTTGAGTTAGCCTAGATTTCTCCTCTAAAATGTATTATAAAACATGAATAGTTTGCATGTGCTCTGTGTGAAAATTAGGATTGAGAGACTCCTAATTGTGCTATAGTGGTGGCGATGAAGGTTTATGCTAATTATTGGACAAGAAACCATATGTAGTGTTCATGTTTGCTTTGGCCAAAATAAATTTGAGCAACAATTACCCACGATGGTTACCTTTGACTTTTTCAGTTTTCTTAGCTTCCAAAATAGTTGATTCCTATCCTTTTTACAGGAGTTGGTCAAATCAGAGGAAACAGCAAAATCAAAGATTTATTATTTTGCTATTTTGAGACCCTTCATATGAAATATGGGACAAATAGACATAACAAAACAAAAATGGCTATTTTACTGCAATCTTAGGTAGAAAAAATCAGATTCTATAAATTACTCTATGCACATGCACTGGTAGCCTCAAATATTGGTATCCAGAAGGTTGTATGAGACAGAGGAAATCATTCTAAAACTAGAAGGTGAGAGTTCAGACCTGCTGGTTCAGGGATGCCTGGACCACATGGAATCTTTGCTTTGCCCTTCATAATTTACCTTCAAGGTCAAGAGCTCTTTTTGAATCTCTGGGCTGATTTATGAGCTTTGCTGTAGCCAGAAGAAGACCCGAGTTTATGGCATGATTCTCCCTTACTACTTAGTAAGCTAAGACCATGAAACATATGGCCATAATATGGAATGAGACAAAAATACATTTTCAATGAACCAAATCTCTGTTTTGGTCACAATTTGCTCTTCTGCACTCCTGTCCTATGGGAAGTATTAAACAATGTGTTAAAAAACATTTGAGCCCCAAATTTTTTTTCTGATTTTTGGTCAACTATTTCTTTTCTTAAAAATAATATTTTTAAATTACTATTTGCACTCAGTATTATTCTGTATTAGTTTCAGATGTACAGCATAGTGGTTAGATAATCATATACTTTTCAAAGTGCCCCCTTCCCCCCCAGTACCCACCTGGCACCATACATAGTTATTACAATATTATTGACTATATTCCCTATGCTGTACTTTATTTACATCCCTGTGACTATTTTGTAACTACGAATTTGTACTTCTTAATCCTTTCACCTTTTTGAGCCACATTTGATCTTAGCCACTCATACCCAGCTTACCCTGAAAAGAACAGGAGTTGTGAGAGAGTAGAATGTCTCACTTTGGATTAAAACATGAGTGAATGGGGATAAATTGGGATGCTTGCTGTATAATGGCCCAGTTGCTTTCATCATCACGGCTTCAATAAAAGTATTTATATTTGTAGAGAATCTGCTGGATGAACCACTGATATATTTTTTTAAATATTTTTATTGATTTCGGAGAGGAAGGGAGAGGGGGAGAGAGATAGAAACATCAATGATGAGAGAGACTCATTGATCAGTTGCCTCCTGCATGCCCCTATTGGGGATCAAGCCTGCAACCCAGGCATGTGCCCTGATGGGGAATTGAACCCAGGACCTCTTGGCCCATGGGATGATGCTCAATCCACTGAGCCATCACAGCCAGGCAGAACCACTGATATTTTAAATAGTGTGAACTGATGCCAGGACCAATACTTTTTTTGTAATAAGGAGCAATCCATAACTTCCTTGTCTCCCGAGGGGGCGGAGGGGAGGAAAGCACACTAAACTTTTTTCTTTTACACCTACAAAATTCTAAAAGTAGACAACAATAAGTGAACCAAAACTAAATTCATTCAATGTATCAATCAGGCCTTTTTGCCAAGCCCAGCGGAATAAAAGAAAATATTTTATATCAGTGGTGAAATGACTCACATAGCCTTCCCTTCTTCAGAGAGGAAGGGAGAGGCTGCCTCCTGCATGCCCCACTGTAATATCAAAGTATTTCATAACCACTGTAGCACAGGCCCTGATCTTCCAAATGGTCCCTGGTCTTAGAACTGGACCAGAGTTCTGGAGTTCTCCTGCTGCACAAGAAAGAATATGTAGAGGTGTTGTGGGAGGTGGTTGAGGCATAAGGGAGCAGTGTGTGGGGTGGTCAGGATGGAGGCTGTTCACCTACCATTGTGGAAATATTTCAGAATTGAAACAACCAGCATCCCTGAAGTCAGTCCTTGGTGCATCCAATGATCCTATAATATCTAGTAATACATGGAGATGGTGGATCAATGATAACATTCACTTAAGCCTTTTCTTTCTTTGTTTATTATTTTTTAAATCCCAGATTGGGGAATTACTGAGTACCACCCATCCTGCCAACAAAGCTAGTTTAACCCTCTTCTGTCCCGAAGAAGGGGACTGGAAGAACTCCAACCTTGACAGACACAATCTCCAAGACTTCATCAATATTAAACTCAACTCAGCTTCTATATTGCCAGAAATGGAAGGACTTTCCGAGTTCACCGAGTATCTCTCAGAATCAGTGGAAGTCCCGTCTCCCTTTGATATCCTGGAACCCCCCACATCGGGTGGCTTTCTAAAGCTCTCCAAGCCCTGTTGCTACATTTTTCCAGGAGGGAGAGGTGATTCTGCCTTGTTCGCAGTGAATGGGTTCAATATGCTCATCAATGGAGGGTCAGAAAGAAAATCCTGCTTCTGGAAGCTCATCCGACACTTGGACCGAGTAGACTCCATCCTGCTCACCCACATTGGGGACGACAATTTGCCTGGAATAAACAGCATGCTGCAGCGGAAAATCGCAGAGCTTGAGGAAGAACAGTCCCAAGGCTCCACCACCAACAGTGACTGGATGAAAAACCTCATCTCCCCTGATTTAGGAGTTGTATTTCTCAATGTCCCAGAAAATCTGAAAAACCCAGAGCCAAACATCAAGATGAAGAGAAGCATAGAAGAAGCTTGCTTCACTCTCCAGTACCTAAACAAATTGTCCATGAAACCAGAACCTCTGTTCAGAAGTGTAGGCAACACCATTGATCCTGTCATTCTTTTCCAAAAAATGGGAGTTGGTAAACTTGAGATGTATGTGCTTAACCCAGTCAAGAGCAGCAAGGAAATGCAGTATTTTCTGCAGCAGTGGACTGGCACCAACAAAGACAAGGCTGAATTTATGCTGCCTAATGGTCAAGAGATAGATATCCCAATTTCCTACTTAACCTCAGTCTCGTCTTTGATCGTATGGCATCCAGCAAACCCTGCAGAGAAAATCATCCGAGTCCTGTTTCCTGGAAACAGCACCCAATACAATATTCTGGAGGGACTGGAAAAGCTCAAACATTTAGACTTCCTGAAACAGCCACTGGCTACCCAGAAGGATCTAACTGGCCAGGTGGCTGCTCCTGCTGTGAAACAAGTAAAACTGAAACAGAGGGCTGATAGCCGAGAAAGTCTGAAGCCAGCCACAAAACCACTTGCCAGCAAATCTGTGCGAAAGGAGTCTAAAGAAGAAACTCCTGAGGTCACAAAAGCAAATCACGTGGAAAAGCCACCCAAGATTGAAAGCAAAGAAAAGGTAACAGTGAAAAAAGACAAGCCAGTAAAAACAGAGACCAAACCTCCAGTGACCGAAAAGGAGGTGCCTAGCAAAGAAGAACAGCCTCTGGTGAAAGCCGAGGTGGCTGAAAAGCAAGCCACAGATGTCAAACCCAAAGTCGCCAAGGAGAAGGTGGTGAAAAAGGAAACAAAAGTTAAGTCTGAAGAAAAGAAAGAGGAGAAGGAAAAGCCAAAGAAAGAAGTGGCTAAAAAGGAGGACAAAACACCTATCAAGAAGGAGGAAAAACCAAAAAAGGAAGAAGTGAAAAAGGAAGTCAAAAAAGAAATCAAGAAAGAAGAGAAAAAAGAACCCAAGAAAGAGGTTAAGAAGGAAACACCCCTGAAGGAAGCCAAGAAGGAAGTTAAGAAGGAAGACAAGAAGGAAATGAAAAAGGAAGAAAAGGAACCCAAAAAAGAAATTAAGAAACTTCCTAAAGATGTAAAGAAATCATCTACTCCTCTATCTGAAGCAAAGAAACCAGCTGCATTAAAACCAAAAGTACCTAAGAAGGAAGAATCTGCCAAGAAAGATTCTCTTGCTGCCGGGAAGCCAAAGGAGAAGGGGAAAATTAAAGTCATTAAGAAGGAAGGCAAGACAACAGAGGCTGCAGCGGCAGCCATTGGCACTGTGGCCACTGCAGCGGCCGTGGTGGCAGCAGCTGGAATAGCAGCCACCGGCCCTGCCAAAGAACTGGAAGCTGAGAGGTCCCTTATGTCATCCCCTGAGGATCTAACTAAGGACTTTGAAGAACTAAAGGCTGAAGAGGTCAATGTAGCAAAAGACATCAAGCCTCAGCTGGGGCTGATTGAAGATGAAGAGAAACTGAAGGCAACTGAGCCAGTCGAAGCCTATGTCATTCAAAAAGAGACAGAAGTCAAAGGTTCTGCCGAGTCCCCTGATGAGGGAATCACCACCACCGAAGGGGAGGGTGAATGTGAGCAAACACCAGAGGAGCTGGAGCCAGTTGAGAAGCAAGGGGTGGAGGACATAGAAAAATTTGAAGATGAAGGAGCAGGTTTTGAAGAATCTTCAGAGACTGGAGACTATGAAGAGAAGGCAGAAACTGAAGAGGCTGAGGAGCCAGAAGAGGATGGTGAAGAAAATGTGTGTGTGAGCACCTCCAAGCACAGCCTCATGGAGGAGGAGGAAAGTGCCAAGGCCGAGGCAGATGCACACATCAAGGAGAAGAGGGAGTCTGTGGCCAGTGGTGATGACCGAGCAGAAGAAGACATGGATGAGGCAGTGGAGAAAGGAGAGGCTGAACAATCTGAGGAGGAGGAGGATGAGGAGGACAAAGCTGAGGATGCCAGAGAGGAAGAATATGAGCCCGAAAAAGCTGAAGCTGAAGATTATGTGATGGCTGTGGTTGACAAGGCTGCGGAGGCTAGTGGTGCTGAGGATCAGTATGGATTCCTTACCACTTCAACCAAACAACAGGGAGCCCAGTCTCCTGCCCAGGAACCTGCATCTACAATTCAGGATGAGACTTTACCTGGAGGCTCGGAAAGTGAGGCCACTGCTTCTGATGAGGAGAATCGAGAAGACCAGCCTGAAGAATTCACTGCCACCTCTGGCTACACTCAGTCTACCATTGAGATATCCAGTGAGCCCACCCCAATGGATGAGATGTCTACTCCTCGCGATGTGATGAGTGATGAGACCAACAATGAGGAGACAGAATCCCCATCTCAAGAATTTGTAAACATCACCAAATACGAGTCTTTGCTGTATTCTCAGGAATACACCAAACCTGCTGTCACATCACTCAATGGATTATCTGAAGGGTCAAAAACAGATGCCACTGATGGGAAAGATTACAATGCTTCAGCCTCCACCATCTCACCACCTTCATCCATGGAGGAAGACAAATTTAGCAAATCTGTTCTACGTGATGCTTACTGTGCTGAAGAGAAAGACAGGAAAGCCATGTTGGAGATCAAAGACACTGTCTCAGCAGTTTCAGATGAAAAACTTAGTCCACCCAAGAGCCCATCCCTGAGCCCGTCTCCACCATCACCCCTAGCAAAGACCCCCCTGGGTGAACGTAGTGTGAACTTTTCTCTGACACCCAATGAGATTAAAGTCTCAGCAAAGACAAAAGCAGCCCCAGTGTCTCCTGAAGTGACCCAAGAAGTAGCTGAAGAACATTGTGCTAGTCCCGAGGATAAAACCCTGGAAGTGGTGTCTCCATCTCAGTCTGTGACTGGCAGTGCTGGCCACACACCTTACTACCAATCTCCAACTGACGAGAAAACCAGTCACCTCCCCACAGAAATCATTGAAAAATCATCAGCAGTTCCAGTGAGCTTTGAATTCAGTGAAGCCAAAGATGAGAATGAAAGGGCTTCCATAAGCCCCATGGATGAACCTGTTCCTGACTCAGAGTCTCCTATTGAAAAAGTTTTGTCTCCTTTACGGAGCCCTCCCCTAATTGGATCTGACTCTGCATATGAAAGTTTTCTGAGTGCTGATCACAAGGCTCCTAGTAGATATACTGGAAGCCCCTTTGAAGGGAAGAATGGAAAACAAGGCTTTCCAGACCAAATAAGTCCAGTTTCTGACATGACTTCCACTGGTCTCTTCCAAGACAAACAGCAAGGGAAAAGCACAGACTTTATACCAATAAAGGAAGACTTTGGTCAACAAAAGAAAACTGACAATGTTGAAACCATGAGCTCTCAATCAGGACTGGCTTTAGATGAAAGGAAGTTAGGAGGAGATGTTTCTCCTACACAAATAGATGTCAGTCAGTTTGGATCTTTTAAAGAAGACACTAAGATGTCCATTTCTGAAGGTACTGTTTCAGACAAGTCAGCGACTCCTGTCGATGAAGGTGTAGCGGAAGACACATACTCTCATATGGAGGGTGTGGCCTCAGTCTCCACAGCTTCCGTGGCTACGAGCTCATTTCCAGAGCCAACAACAGATGACGTGTCTCCCTCTTTGCATGCTGAGGTTGGATCCCCCCATTCCACAGAAGTAGACGACTCCCTTTCCGTGTCTGTCGTGCAAACGCCTACCACTTTTCAGGAAACAGAAATGTCTCCATCTAAAGAAGAATGCCCAAGACCAATGTCAATTTCTCCACCAGACTTTTCCCCTAAAACAGCCAAATCCAGGACACCAGTTCAAGATCATAGGTCTGAACAATCCTCGATGTCTATTGAATTTGGTCAAGAATCTCCTGAGCACTCCCTTGCTATGGACTTTAGTCGACAGTCTCCAGATCACCCTACAATGGGTGCGAGTGTGCTTCACATCACTGAAAATGGGCCAACTGAGGTGGACTACAGTCCTTCCGACATGCAGGACTCTAGTTTATCACATAAGATAGCACCAATGGAGGAGCCATCCTACACCCAAGATAATGATCTTTCAGAGCTCATCTCAGTATCTCAGGTCGAGGCCTCCCCATCCACCTCTTCTGCACATACCCCTTCTCAGATAGCTTCTCCTCTCCAAGAAGATACTCTATCTGATGTTGTTCCTCCCAGAGATATATCCTTATATGCCTCACTCACCTCTGAAAGAGTGCGAAATCTGGAAGGAGAGACTTTGTCACCAAAATCCGATATCTCTCCACTCACCCCAAGAGAGTCCTCTCCTTTATATTCACCTAGTTTTTCAGATTCTACCTCTGCAGTCAAAGAGAACATAGCAGCTTACGACGACACTTCTGCTCCTCCATCAATGGAAGCAACATCGACAGAGCCCTATGGCTTCCGTGCCTCAATGCTATTTGATACGATGCAACGCCATCTAGCCTTGAATAGAGATTTGACCACATCTGGTGTGGAGAAGGACAATGGAGGGAAGACACCTGGTGACTTCAGCTATGCCTACCAGAAGCCTGAGAAAACAAGTAGTTCCCCAGATAAAGAAGGTTACCCCTACGAGTCTTATGAGAAACCCACCCGAACCCCAGATAAGGGTGGCTATTACTATGAGAAGACAGAGAGAACCACTAAAGCCCCAAGTGACAGTGGCTATTCCTATGAGACCATTGAGAAAACCACCAAGACTCCGGAAGATGGTGGCTTTGCCTATGAAATTACTGAAAAGACCACACGGGCCCCCGAAGAGGGTGGGTACTCATATGAGATAAGTGAGAAGACAACAAGAACCCCTGAATTGAGTGGGTATAGCTACGAAAAGACTGAGAGGTCTAGTAGACTGCTGGATGACATCAGCAATGGCTATGATGACTCTGAAGATGGTGGCAACACACCTGGAGATTCCAGCTACTCTTATGAGACCACTGAGAAAATTTCCAGTTTCCCTGAGTCTGAAAGTTACACCTATGAGACATCTACAAAAACTACACGAACCCCTGATGCTTCCACATACTGTTATGAGACTTCAGAGAAAATCACTAGAACCCCCCAGGGGAATACATATTCCTATGAGACTTCAGACCAGTGCTACACTACAGAGAAGAAGTCCCCCTCGGAGGCCCGCCAAGATGTTGACTTATGCCTTGTGTCCTCCTGTGAATACAAACATCCCAAGACAGAGCTGTCACCCTCCTTCATTAATCCCAATCCTCTCGAGTGGTTTGCCAGTGAAGAGCCAACTGAAGAATCCGAGAGGCCCCTCACCCAATCAGGGGGGGCCCCACCGCCTCCAGGAGGAAAGCCACAGGGGCGACAATGTGATGAAACCCCTCCCACCTCAGTCAGCGAGTCGGCCCCATCTCAGACTGACTCCGATGTCCCTCCAGAGACTGAAGAGTGCCCCTCCATCACAGCTGATGCAAATATTGACTCTGAAGATGAGTCAGAAACCATCCCCACAGACAAAACCGTCACATACAAACACATGGACCCACCTCCAGCCCCCATGCAGGACCGCAGCCCTTCTCCACGCCACCCTGACGTGTCCATGATGGACCCAGAGGCCTTGGCCAATGAGCAGAACCTGGGGAAAGCTCTGAAGAAAGACCTGAAAGAGAAGACCAAAACCAAAAAGCCAGGTACAAAGACCAAGTCATCTTCGCCTGTCAAAAAGAGTGATGGGAAGTCCAAGCCCTCTGCAGCTTCACCCAAACCAGGGGGCTTGAAAGAATCCTCAGATAAGGTGTCCAGAGTGGCTTCTCCTAAGAAGAAGGAATCGGTGGAAAAAGCAACAAAACCCACCACCACACCTGAGGTCAAAGCTGCACGTGGGGAAGAGAAAGACAAGGAGACCAAGAATGCCGCCAATGCCTCCGCATCCAAATCAGTCAAGACTGCAACTGCAGGTAGGTGGAAGGTGCTGGCATCCACAGCTATCCCACTTTTAACTGGAGCCTTTGGCTTTCCATTTGACCTTGTACTGGGAAGACGAGAGAGCACAACTGGGTGCTTTCCCTTCCCTTTACTATCTCTTCTGCCTAAAGGTATCAATCTCAGCCCAATGTTGTCCGAAAGCTTGGGGACAGCTCAGTATATGGCCCAGAGCAGCTCATTCTGCAACACAGCAACTGCAGCTTTGTTCTAAGTCTTCAGAACCAAGGAAGTGTTTCAGGCTCTTTTGGAAGACGGTATTGGCAATGGCTTCAGCCATGCTGGCCCCAGAATGAAGCTCAGGTGACAGAGTTCCTAAAGCCCTAGGGAGAACTAGAGTTCCAAGCCAACCCTGGAATGTCCACTATAGGCCCAAGATTTAGATTTAATATTTTTAATTAAAAAAATTTTAAATTATAACATTTTAAAATTAAAATTATAAAATTTTTAATTAAAAAAAATCACCAAGCTAGAGCTACATCCCCATTAAAGGCAATGCTCCGTTTTCTTATTGGCCAACAAATACCATAATTTCAGTCAGCCAGTGGGTATTCTGAACAAATTGAGAGAAGAGCATCAAAGGCTCTTCTTATACCCCACTTACCTCACAGTCTTGCTAACTGATTTTTTACAGAGAGGAAGGGAGAGAGATAGAGAGTTAGAAACATCGATGAGAGAGAAACATCGACCAGCCGCCTCTTGCACATCTCCCACTGGGGATGTGCCCACAACCCAGGTACATGCCCTTGACCGGAATTGAACCTGGGACCTTTCAGTCCGCAGGCCGACGCTCTATCCACTGAGCCAAACCGGTTTTGGCCAAAGGCTCTTCTTATACCCCACTTACCTCACAGTCTTGCTAACTGAGACTCAGAATTCTATTTTGGATTAAATTGCACATGGCAGGAGCAATATGCCTGACTTCTGATCATTCATGTTTTGGTCTCAATTCTCAGATTTATCAAGTTCTCAGCAATACCTGGGTTTTTGATGGAACAGGTCTCAGATGGCTTCATTTTTGTTGCATGAAGATGCTTTTCCAACAGATCTCTAAAAAGACAAAATTGCACTATTAATTGATTTTTAAAACAAACCTGGGTAAACTTCTGTCAGTTCCCCCAGTTTGTGCTTCTGTATGAGTGACATTCATTGGGTGTTGATGGTAGCGATTTAGTGTACAAGGGGAAATTGTAGGCATTTAAAAAATATATATATATATTTTTGATTTCAGAGAGGAAGGCAGAGGGAGAGAGAGATTGAAACTTTAATGATGACAGAGATTGAAACTTTAATGATGACAGAGAATCATTGATTGGCTGCCTCCTGCACACCCCTACTGGGGATTGAGCCTGCAACCCAGGCATGTGCCTTGACCGGAATCGAACCTGGGACCCTTCAGTGTGCAGGTCGATGCTCTACCCATTGAGCCAAACCAGCTAGGGCCAGGCATTTTTAATTATTAAAAAACCTGTACCTCACAAACTTCTGCTGTGAGTCAGAGTCTTTGGGAGGTCTACACGTGGATATTTGAGGGCTTTCAGCTCAGATCACTAAAATGAGTCAGTGTATCCAGATATCAGCTTGGCTGATTCTCACCACTCCCCCAAAACCTTAAAAATGAAACTGGGCAGTTGATGGAGTTCACTGGTGGTTTTGACTCTGGGTGACCGTCTTTAAACATCCTGTGGAGAAAGGAAATAGGATTAAATATATAGAATGACTTAGCAGTGGCCTCAAACCAGCTGCACATTAGAATTACCTGGGGTGCTTTTAAAAGATGGTGGTACCCAGGCCTCCACCCCAGCCCCATTAAGTTAGACTTTGGGGTGTGGGGCCTGGACATCAGTATGAAGAATTAAGTACTAATAAGTATTAGTTGATTCTAATTATGTAGCCAGGGTGAGGAATCACTGCCTTAGAATGCTAGTTCTATTAATGTTTCACAAAGTTTAAACCTTCTGACTAGAACAAGTCAGGAAGCCAGCTCACCTAACAAGATGCCAAGAAACTCTGGGGTTAATTTGAATCTTCACTTTGCCCAGGTTTTTTTGACTTTAGACTGGAAATTCTGGCAACCAGATACCCCTTTCACCAGTTTGGTATGTCCTGATTGACTAGAGAAAGCCTAGTCCTTCTGAACCCTCCTCTCACTAAGTTTGGTATCCCGCCTTGTCTAGGGAGAAGTGTCTCACTTTTGAGAGTATTGTGCTAAGGAAAGTGACCTTTCAACAGTTTATGAATGAAGTTGAGGTGCTGAGGGCCTTGGAAATCATACAAAGTTAAGATCTAAACCAGTTTCTAGGTCAAATGTTAGGGTATAATATTCAGCTATGGGCAATATTGCTTTCAAATGAGTTCTTAACATGATTACTAACATTGCTTAACTGTGGTTTACCAAATGCAGATCAAAATGGTTAAATGCCAGGGCTAAAATGCCCTCTACCCGAGAGAGGGAGATGCCCAGTCTCCCTTTGCACGTCCTATGGACCTTCTTGTGATGAGTAGGGGAGGTGTCCTGGGCCTGGGGTCTCTTCGCATTCTTGTGACCCTGGCTTTCTCTTTGTTTATTTGCCAAAGGACCAGGGACCACCAAGACAACCAAGCCCTCAGCTGTGCCTCCAGGCCCGCCTGTGTACTTGGACCTGTGCTATATTCCCAACCACAGCAATAGTAAGAATGTCGATGTCGAATTTTTCAAGAGAGTGAGGTCGTCCTACTACGTGGTGAGTGGGAATGACCCTGCTGCCGAGGAGCCCAGCCGGGCTGTCCTGGATGCCCTGTTGGAAGGGAAGGCCCAGTGGGGCAGCAACATGCAGGTAAGAGCTCCAGGACAGTGTCTGCACAGCCCATGGAGCTGTGCCCAGAGGCAGAGGGAAGGAGTTGTGTGTAAGGAGGCATTGTTGTGATTGTGGATCCACGTGTAGTGCTCACGGTTCTGTCACACGTGAAATATCCTGAGGACAGAGTGGATTTCACACACAGAAGATAGTCTAAAATATTATTCTTGGTACCAGTAACAACCATGTCCTGGGAGGAAAGCCACTTTCCACCCTAAGGCAGGCGTGATTCATTTGCCTGCCAAATGGGCCCAAGATTACTTGTCCTTCCTGCTAATAAACCAAGAGTAAGTGTGCATGAATCACAGTGGTCATATTTCTGTGTGAGAATTGCTAAGGAATTGTCTTTACTCCCTTGTGTTTCATGAATAGACCACAGCTAGCAGTGTGGCCAAGTAGAAAAGTAGCTGTCCATGTGAAATTCTACAGGAGGGGCATTGCTAAAGACGGTCCCCAACAAGATATTCCCACCTCACCAGCATGACTGGCCACCGACCACTCTTTATTATTTTGGCTGTGATCTTCGCTTATCTAAGTTTTACTTGTCTGCAAAGTCGCCTAGTAAACTGTATTTGCATAATAGTAAATAGATTTGTTGGTTAGTTAATCATACGAAATCTAATCAAGAAGCACCAGTGGCCTCTTAATGAATTCTGGATGGAATTTTTACTATTCAAACCCACCCATCCACCCACCCATATCGATCCTCTATCACTCTTCCCCCTCCCCCACAAATTAAAGATACAAATTTTTGTTCTCAGGACAAAATGTTAGTTACACACAGTAGAAAGCTTTGAGCTGCAATAATAACCAAAGCTCCTTGCATTAAATATGCATTGTCCTTGATGCAAAATTCACCAAGTGTGTTAAAGGAAATACAGAAATTCCTCCTTAACGGAAGCACTTCTTCTTTTAACACTAGAGAATTGAGAAATTGATGATGAATATAGATGAACCAATTGACTGGTCATTAGTTGCATTTGGTTCCAGTCTTCAACTTCCCCCCAAAATCTTGATATTTTCTTGCAGCTTTATTCTGGTTCATGGAAAATGTAAGTTGAAGAAAAGTCCTTTGCATTTCTTGAAGAAAATATAACATTTTCCTTTCTTTACCCTTCTTCTAATTAATTAATACCTTATTGTTGTTCTATTTTTTTTAAATCTGATTTCCAGCTCTGCCCTCAAGCAGTTATTTTGCTCTCTCCCTGCAGGTGACCCTGATCCCGACTCATGACTCCGAGGTGATGAGGGAATGGTACCAGGAGACCCATGAGAAACAGCAAGACCTCAACATCATGGTTCTAGCAAGCAGCAGCACCGTGGTTATGCAAGATGAATCCTTCCCCGCATGCAAGATCGAACTGTAAAGACCAAGGCCAGCCACACCACAGGATTTGAACTTTGTTTCCAGAAATTCTTCAGTTTGAAACTACTTTTTCTAAAAAGTCAATTCACCTAAATAAGTCACTGAACTGTTACCTGCCAAACGCTATGCTGTGTCATGGTGGTGCAAGTCACTGGTATTTCTCAGTTTTTGCTGATTGCTAAGGGAAATAACAGTATTCCCACAATAGGGTTCAAGTTACTGCAAAATGACCTACCCTAGTTCATCTCTGCTGAACATTTGGAATTCACGCACTAGCAAACTCAACTGACTTCTGCTAGGTAGAGGCATTTGTCTTAGAGAGAGAGAGAGAAAGCAAGAGAAAGAGAGAGGAAGAGAGAGAGAATGCAGGAGAGAGAGAGAATGAGAAAGAAAAAGAATGCAAGGGAAGGAGATATAATGGTAGAGAGGGCTGGTGAGATACCCAGAGAGGAAAAGGGAGAACAGGGTGGGGTAAGGAAGAGAAAATAACCAATAATTTGGTCTGCATTTTCGTAGGCAGTTTATATTCTGTAGTCTATATATGCAAAGTTTTCAACTTGTGGCAGTCTGAGTCATCAAAAAGGGTCTTAATTTTCTAAAACAAGCTGGCAGGAAGAACACAAAAAGAGCAAAACTTGTTATGAGGGCATGTGAGATTTTCATGCTTTAATTAAGCTCCTTCAGTTTGAAGGCTGCACACGACATAACGTAGTGAGTGTAGATTGGACACACTTTGAACCCCATTCGGAACTCTGACTCTTCCAACACACGAGTAGATTGGTCTAAGGCATGCTCCCAGCATCTGTGTACCCAGTTAGTCCACTCTGAGTCAATTAACCTGCATGCGGAAACAAGCAACTCCACCCCAATGAACAAGCAAATACCAAAGCAGTTGGGAGTACATACAGTAGACAATTTGCCTTAGAAAGTGACTTGAATGTACAAAGATACTTGATGCACTTATTATTTTTTAATGCGAGACAGCAAGCGTATAAAACATCCGTGTAGGATTATAGCTACTCCAGTTACAGGAGCATGTGTGTGCGGGTGTGGGGGTACTAGAAGCCAATCTGATTGGTGCAACAGTTTGATGCTGAGTCATGCGTGTGGTTTACCACCTCAGTGCCCCTGTGGCCCCTCAGCCAAACACGTTGAGCCTTTAATAGCTTCTTTACTACTGCAAGTTCAGGATTGAAGTGGCTTCTATGATCAGAACTGGGAAAACTGAATCATATGGTGGAAGAGGTTTTCAGCAAGTGTACAGTATTTACCTTCCTTTGTCTTACATTGGCTTTTTTTTTCATTTTTTGTTAAGTTCATTATAATTATGGGAACAAGTGTACAGAAGAATTTTTTTTTTAGCTATGTCAGGACCTTTCATAGAAGAACTTTTAAATAAATGTTTTCATTTGCAGGAAAATGCAAAGAAAATTTTCAAGTGACAGTTTTTTTTTGTTTTGTTTTTTAAGTGTTTCGTAAGACAAAATGAATAATGTTTTTTGAAGTTCTGGTGAGATTGAAGTCTGATATTGCAGTGATAATATTTATTAAAACACACAACTGCCAGGAAGTGATCCCTCCCACCCTGCTTCCCATAACATAAAAATCTGAGTATGTGCTATTTGAGAGTGGGGAGAATGGCGGGGTAGGCTACTTTTCCAGGCTTCTGCATCACCCAGTGATATCCTACATTCTTCTTTCAAGATCTTCAACCATGAGGTAAAAGAGCCAAGACAAGTTCAAAGAACCCTAGCGAAAATTTGCTTTGGGATTTCTTTTCTGGAAAAAATAAATAAAAAACAATACATTGAAAACAAATGAATTCCCAACTCCTACTGTTCATCGTGTAGAGTTCAGAGATCATTCCCATCATTGAACTATGAATCTGGGAAGCCAGATCATGATTCAAACTGCCGTCAGGTTTCGAGTGACAGATCCATCCCCCGGTGTTCTGGTGTGGCAAACTTCTCAGTGACGACTGTGCTGTGCTCTGTCATGTGGCGTTTCCCGCAGATTCTGAGATCTACGGAGTAGTGAACAATGACCTCATTTTATTTATTTCAAAAGTAACATTTTAGTTTATTTTTGTCTGATAAGTGTATGTTTTGCACTGCTAACTACTATGAGGGTTTAAACAATGCTTCTTCAGGGTCCCTTCACTGAGGACCTATGCAGTCTACTTAATGCTGTGAATTACATTTTCAAATGTTTAATTTTTTTAAGAAAAATTAATATTCTATTTTTTTTAGGTTTCTCTAGAAATGCAGCTTTTATTTATTACTCCATTTCCCCCCCCAAGTCCTTAATAACAACACATTAAGGGTACAAAAAATTACCGCACGATGGAAAACTCATTGTGACAAAAATGAATTTAATTGAGCATAAACTCATCTGCTTCAAACTTATTTAATGAGACAACCTAAGATACCCAAGACAATTATTTAATGGGTTGAGTTAGCCCACATAATGCATGGGAACAGGAATAGATTCCCAGTCTTCTTGCCAAATCCAGACCTCTGGTTGACTTTTCTTTGATAGAAGATGGAATTATTCTCCAATTTCTCAAACTAAATTTATTTAACATGTACATTATTTTGCTTTTAAAATATACAAACATTTTAGGAGAATTATAACCAATCTTCAATTATAATGATTCTATCCCACTCCTTTTTTTTTATTTTGTTTTGGGATTTAAGGGAAACATATACAAGCTGGTCTTTGTAAAAATATACAGCTGGTCTTTTTCCTATGAAATATCAGTACCTTTCTCCATTCATTGTTCTCAGTGATGACCACAGAGCCCAAGTATACCAGGAAAACCAATATTTGCATTACAGGTTGCTCCTGTCCTTCCAGAAACCTCCTCTACCTGGGTGACTAACCTAATTTTGCTGATTCCATAAATACACAATTAGTTTAGTATGAGCCATCACAATGTACCATGTACATTCATGGTGAGAGCTAAAGATTGACACAGATTTCTAGGAGCTGTATTCATGCCGGTTACTTGATCCAATTGTGTAGATGGGATATTTGAGTGGAAGGAATTTATACTCTTTAAGTGATGGGATTCCATCGAGCTAGCACTCATGATCATGACCTTTTTGGTAGTATTCTTAAGCAAAATTCTACAGAGACTAAATGTTAGAGATGACCCTCCATTTTCAATTTTAACTAATTCTATCCCCTTTCTCAAAACCCAACCCTCGTGCATGCTTTCTCAGCCTTGTGGGACTGGATACAATGACTGACCCCCCTCCCCAAACACCATTTTCCATGGAGTTAAAAAAAATTTTTTTCTTAACCTTACATATCATAGTGAATGGTTTCCCCAGTGTATATGAATGTTTTAAGTGTCTCCAATAGCTTATGCAGTTTAGAAGCTTTTCAATAGTCATTTAATAAGGTTAAATCATTTGCTAATTGGAAATTTTACCACCTTCCATTGTTCCTGTATTACCAAATTTCAGCTCTCGGGAGCTGTTCTATGATTCTGAATTGCTTTTCTTGCTTCTCTTAGTCACCTGTCTGTCACAGGAGGTTCTTGCTCAGTGATGACATTGTGAATTAGATTTAATAACCTTATTTTTTTTGCGCTTCAGATGTAGAAGAAAAGATCCTGCTTCCATTTGAAAGGAACTATAAGCTTTTATCTTCTAACCAACTGAACAACACACCAAAAGCAGCCTAAGGATGAGCATTTCTCTGAAAGCAATTAGGTTATTCACCTGGTATTAAAACGATTTGCTATTTTAAAAAATATGTGACTTTCTTGATTTAAAAGGCAGCATCAAAAACTGCAAAGGAAGGGGAAAAATAGCTTCTCTGCACTCGTTCGGAGCTCCCAGAGCCGGACCATCGAGATGAGGCATCCAGACCATCTGCCCTTTCGGGAACACCCTGCCCAGGGCCAGGTCCGGGGCACCTGCGTGCGGAAGGCAGCCCTTCCCTTCCTGGCCCTGGAATGAGGTGGTCTTGAGCCTGGCAGAGAGGCACCTCCCCCTCCTCTCTCTTGTTCTGAATGGTGTTTGTGTCAGTCTGCAGCTGTGTATGGTATTACGTCTTATAATCCTGCATCACTTCTATCCTATCCAGTCATATCTAATGTAGAAAATTAGTTTCCAGTGGAAGTAATATGTAGTGCTTTTATGATATTTGTGTGCAATATCCCCTCTTCCATTGAGGATATTTGATGTAAAAGAAAAAAAAAAAACACCGCAGTTCCACAATAAAATACAAAAGTGGCAAAAGTTCAGGTGTGTGCTGTCTTACGTTTTGTGTTGCTGAGTTGGCTCATCGGGAGTTGGGATTTGCGATCTATGGTCAGGGGGGAGTAGGGAAGAGCAAACCTCAGAGAGGATCCTGATACTATTTCTGTAACTGCTGCCTTGTTATCTTGTATAACCAGGACATTGGGGTCTTACGACAGAAACTGGGAAGTGAGGGAAAGAGACAACTAACATTGCGTGAAAAGAAAAAGTAAATATACCAGTGTAGTTGGAGGGGGGTATTGGGAGGGTTTCCCCATGAACCAATTATAAACCCCAAACCAGGTGTTACTCCCAGCTCTGCCACACATGGCTGCGTGACCTCTCACTTTATCCCTGTCGGGAGTTTCTTTTCTCACCTGTGAAGGAAAGGCTTTGACAAGATGGTCACACTGGATGGCCCTCCCAAGACTGACTTTATGGGGTCTATAAGGCCATCTTACTCAGTAATTACATCCAACGCCTTCTCTTGGTTTCTTGCGCAGTTACAGAGTAAGCTCTATGTAAGTAGCGTAATACCCTGTGGATGTGACTGACACCCAGGAACTAAAAGCTGTTTCAGAAAAGTGATTATGCATGAAGTGCCTGAAAAAAGGAGGAATTCCTCATAGTCATTCACATTCTTGAACCTTTACTCAATACCCAGCAGTAGGTAATACTGTGAGGACTTAAAGGTGAACAAAGCTGCCCTAACTGGGGTGACAGGGGTCCCCAAGTTCAAGGGCAAGCTGTGGTGACCATAGGAAAAGCACCTGTTCTAAGCTGAGAACAGGTGTGTGGGTGCGCTGGACAGAAAGTAAATTCCAGGCGGAGGTAGCAGCTCACATGGAAGCACAGTGAAGAGCAGGGTCAGTGTATCTGGGGCCTGGACTGCTCAGAACGGCAGAGCACAGAGTGGACGGCCTGGCATCTCAGTTCCCTCCATGTGGCACCGAAAATGTGCCCGCAGAGTGCTCAACAGTGACCTCTAGGACATGGCCTTTCTGTCTTCAGGGATGGTCTTTTGGCCATAGGTCTGTCCTGAATCAATGATGTTCCTTTGTCGCACACACTCCTTTTGATCTTACACTGTGCCTCCAAACCATGGGGCTTCATTGACCCGTCCCATTAGAAGTCACTATTTGCCAGAAGGGATTCTGAAATTCCTCCAGAAATGGAAGGGTTAAGCAAACATGTGAAAACTCAGGGTGGGAAATCACCAAAATATTTTAATGACATCAGATTAACCTTAAGTAAATACTTTTCTACTCCACTGTCAGGCTATCCCGTCTCAGAAAGGCTTTCTGGCCTGAACCCAGGGGGACTGACCCTCCAGGGTTGCTGGGACTGTCCTGTGACTGAACATCCCGTGTCCCAGGAGACTCCTCAGTCCCTAGAGCCCTCAGTTTGGTCACCGTACCTGTTCCATTTCACATTCTGCCATAGGCACACTCACCTTAGAGGGTGTTTTATAGATGAAGATGTTGAGCTCTGCAGAGAGGAAGTGTCAGCAACCAAAACCCTCCTGCCACCGGGTATAACAAAGGATGTGAGGTCCCCTTTATAAAGCCTTCACAAATCGTCCTTGTGTCCTTGATCTAGCTTTTTTGAAAAAAAAATACATTTTATTTATTTTTTACAGAAAGGAAGGGAGAGGGATAGAGTTAGAAACATCGATCAGCTGCCTCCTGCACATCCCCTACTGGGGATGTGCCCACAACTAAGGTACATGCCCTTGACCGGAATCGAACCTGGGACCCTTCAGTCCGCAGGCCGATGCTCTATCCACTGAGCCAAACCAGCTAAATCCGATCTAGCTTTTAAAGCCCAGAATAGAATTTATTTTCAGACGCTTTTTTTGTAACAAACTGTTTGTGAACATGCCCAGCTTGGATTTGGAACCCCTAACGTTCCTACACAATAAACACACAGCCCAAGTAACTGCTTTGTTTTAGACAAAGATCCCAGTGGCGACTGCCACAGTCTCAGCGGCATTGCCACCGCCTTTGGCTTGGACATCCCTGTCACCATAAAGGTAATGACATCCTCAGGGCAGCATGCGGCATCACCAAAAGGTCAAATCAACGGGGGAGGAAGGTTATTTTCAAGCTAAGAAGCTGTTATTTAGAATAAAAGGCAATTTTCCTGACAAAACTGTTGAAAAGCATTCCTCTTTCCCCATTTTCTAAAAAGATTTAAAACATTTATCATTCTCAGAGTTTGAAAAGTTCAGCTCTGAAGTAGAACTCTGAAAAGCTGAGCTCTAACCATGTAATGAAAAGACAGTAACACCACATATTTTGCTCTTATGAGTCACTAAAGCCAAAGCCCCCTGAGCCCATTTTAAACTCCGTCCCTTCCTCACCTGCACAGGCCCATCGAGGTTACGGGGACAGTGGTGTTGGATCCCGCTGCCTTGTTGGAGGTCACATTACAGCAGCTTCATTTGGGCTCAAGACCCCTGGTTCCAGGTATATATCCTCAGACAGCAAAATCACATAAACCACCGTTTACCCTTTTCCATATGGTTCATAGGTCAAGATCCAACCACTGAGCCACACCAGCTGGACAAAAAGGTACCTTTAGATTTATCTTGGACTTTCCTCTTGCTTTAAGGGAATGGCAGAAAAAGCCCTGCCCTTGATAAACCAAATGTCAGAACTGGCTTTGGATTACAGCCCTCTACCTGAGTTAGATTCAGCTTTGCTAGCAGAGGGCCCGTGTGGGATACTAACTGCAGGTGTATATGGAGGGAATGTGCAGGGTGAGGCCCGCAGTTTCAGGTTTCTCATTTACAACGGGTTCCTGGTACCTCCCTCATGGGGTTGCTGGGGTTGTTGGCACACAGTGAGACTTCCATAAGTGTCAGTCTAATGGAGAAGAAGGGTTGAAAATATGTTGCTGAAAATCATAGTAACTATGATGAGATTCCCTATGTCTCTCTCCCTTCCTCAAAAGATAAAGAACACATTAAAGGAAAAAAAAAAAAAAGAAGAAGAAGAAGAAAACAGAATCCAACAAAAGAATCCAAGAACATTTATTTCCACAGGTTCTTGATAAAAGACCGCAATCCAGAATAGAAGTACACTGCTCTTAAAGGCAAAATTACACAGCAAGCAAGAGCTACCCCAACCCCTTTCACAGAGAAACTTCAGGAATGTTGGCCTCCCGAGGGTTTGATAATTACCCATTCTCCCATGCACTGGAAGCCCACGCTGTCCCAGATTTTCTGCAACTTCTCTGACTGAGATGTGTGTTCACAAGCCTGTGTGTGTGTGTGTGGGGGGGGGTGGGTGGGTGGGTGTATGTGTGTGTGCACACAAAAGGCTCATCTGACCTACTTAATGAAGGAGCTGAGACAATGGGTTGGAAAAAGGTACCTCAACATGATGGAGAAGCTCCCAGCCAAGGAGACTAGCTTTCTCCTCAAGAGTCCTTACATTCTAAAATGCCACAGAGGTGCCTGCAATTTGAAAGCCATTGACTGACCTTCTCCCAGTTCAGGTCTGGGTGAGACACAGGGAAGGAGAATGTGGAGACTGCCCCAGAGAGGAGAAGGGACTGAAGTCCCAGGACGTGCAGTTTGCCTCGGGTGGGGGGAGAGAGACCATTCGAAAGCCTGTGCTTGAGACTGGATACCTGAACCCTGGCCCCTGTCAGGAGCTCCGAGGTAGCTGGTGGCTGCAGTCTGACTGCTTTCCTAGTTCCACAGCCTCTGGAACTAAAAGTGGGCAACCTGCACGGGCAGACACAAGGCCTCTGTCTGTAGAACATCTCGGTGTTCCTCGCACAGGTGGACGGCTTACAGAAGGAGAAGGCGGATGGAGGAGGCTGAGGCTGCCATCACGGTCACAGTGAACCCATGATGGGGCTGGTGAAGTCCCTGTGGTGGGGCTGGGCTGTGGGGCCCGGTTAGGCAGCCGCCTTTGCTGCTTGCTGAGCCAGGTGCTCCTGCTTCGCCTTCTCCCTGAACTCCTGTTCCCGCTGAATCAAGTACAACAAATCCCGATGCCACTGCTGCAGCTTCTGCTTGTAGGTGGCAATGTCCTCTGCTTCACAGGCGGGCAGCTGGTCTTTGATGAGCTGGGTGGTTAGAGTCAAAAGATTCTCTGACTCAACTTTGCCCAGAGCCTGAAGCTGGGAGTGTAAGGCCTGTTGGAAAGAAAGGAAAAACGAGGAGAAGGGCGTGCGTGTGGAAGAAGGATACAAGGAGGAGAAGAGGTAAATCCCTTGCAAAGTCTCCACACATCCAGCTTGCAGGAAAAGGCATGCGGTTGGGACCCTGGCAGAGGCCTTCCATCCAGGCACTGATAGCGTTTGCTCCGTTTCCCCCCAGCCCAGCCATTTGGCTAAGATGTACTACATGTCATTTCTTCCCCTTCACTTACAAACAGTAAATGAAACTCCATATGCTGTGATTCCCTCTAGTTTCTTGTTTTAAACCACAATGACAGCACAGGCATAACAAATCAACATTTCCACCCCGCCCTGCACTGAACCGAGCAGCCAACCCCAAGAACAAAGAACTCAAAGATGCAAACAAAATGGCAGAAGCGGCTGATAAACTGGAGGAAGCCCCTCCACATCTTTTCCTTCAGAATCACCGAGATAAATGTTGGCCTGATGCGCGTTCCTTTTAACAGATGGAAGCCATTCAAGGACTTCTTGCTAATGGCGCACTAACAGCTCCCGCGGGTGCTGCGCTCCACGGGCTCCACCTGCCGCGCTCACAGGTCAGCCTGTAGTGCTGACTGCTCCGCTCCATCGGAAATGGCAGCTGGGTTTGTTCGCACTGTATTCCCGGGGAAGTAACGTACGAAAAACACTAATCTACTTAAGTGCTTCAAGATGTAGATCACTGGAGAGAGCCACTTACGGCCCAACTAGAGCTTATGCCACACAGCTCCATGTTCCAAACAACTGCAGTTCCCTGGCACAGGCGAGGAGGTCTGCTCCCAGGGGGAGCGACTGTGAGCAGGTCTACAGGCTTCAGGTAGTGGCCAGAGGCGCAGTGTGATGGGTCTGTCATATAAAATTTGGCCCAAAACAAATTACCTGAGACTAATAAACATGAAGCAAGAGGAAGACAAGGAAATATAAGATGAAAATCATTATTCATGGGGTTTGAGGCCAAGGAGACAGCTTGGGACATCAGAATAAGGACTCAACTCTGAGTCAGAAAACGTTTGTTCAAGTCTAAAGTCTATGGGCTGGTTTCTCTCAGCCGCGGTGTCCTGTAACATGGATGAGCCGCATCTGTCACCCAGGGCCACAGTGAGGACAGACGAAATGCAGTGGTGTCTGATGCACAGACAGTAGTCAATAAGTATTTGTCTCTTGTCTTTTTCTGATTTTTTTAAAAATGTTTTTGGAAGTGTGAGGACTAAGAATTTAATTTAGGCACTGATTTCTATTCTTTGAGGTTAAGTATATAAGAAACAATAGAAAGAGGTGGTAATTTTCAGTAACGGTGTGACAGCCCTGGTCAATATGAATATGGTAAATGATAATCTATGGGACTCAGAAGTTTTTATTTTGTTTTTTTGGCCTTTCTATATCTTCAAAATTAGGCAAAGTTAATTGGAAAAGAATTAAGCCAGCTCTACTGTTAATTCTCTGTGAACATGGATTAACCTTTCTTTCTCAGTTTTCAAATTATAAAAGGGGAAGTTGAGCAACGACCTTACAGAATACTGGAAGAAACAGTTGCTAAAAGTACAACAGAATCCCCCTTATAACACGGGGAAATAGGTATCTCACAGCTGGTTCATGATAATTACGGAAAAGATGTAAAGGTTATAATCTGGCGAAATGTACATCTCTCATCCCAAAGTGACATAATGGGTCAGCTGGCATGGATGCGAATGGTTTCTGCTTCATACAAAGAGTTCTCCTTTGGGTAGCACTTTTTTTCTCTTTGCACAAAATAGATGAGAAAAAGCAAATAAGAGGCCAAGGGTTTAACCAGTGGTTCTCAACCATAAAATTATTTTCGTTGCTACTTCATAACTGTAATGTTGCTACTGTTATGAATCGTAATGTAAATATCTGATATGCAGGATGGTGTTAGGCGACCCCTGTGAAAGGGTCGTTCGACCGCCAAAGGGGTCGTGACCCACAGGTTGAGAACCGCTGGTTTAAACTCTGAACATGGCTCTTCTTTTCTGACGACCACAGAGGCTTTGGGGGTGTTAGCTGAGAGCTACCAAAGGCAGCTTCAGTGCTCAGGGCTGCTGAAAGGGAGAGTGGCCTTGTTTCCATCTTCCACGCGGGACAAGAGAGCATTTCTAATGGCCTCATACACAACACCAAGCCGCCAAGAGGAGCAGAGGAAGATGCCTGCATCTAACCTTCATCCTGCTCAAGTGTGGCTCGGTAATTCCTACCTGCATCTCTGGGTTGTCAAGCACGCTTAGCACAACATGGAGAAAGGACCAGATCCTTTCCTCTCGGGGTTGGAGTCAGGTGATGGCTAGGAGGAGGCAAGCTATTACCGACCCACCAGGCACATGTCAGGGATGAGGGGTAATGACATGCTGCCTTAGCGAACAAAACGGTGACCCATTAGCTCAAGTACAAAAAGGAGCCTAGAAATTTACATTTGTTCCTTTTAAGACCACTTCCTGTGTGAAGCAATAAAAATGCAATTTTTGATGTCAGTTTTTAACGCCTTTGTGTGTGACATTAATGCATGAAAGGACTGCCTGTCTATCACTAAGGCAGAGAGCATGCTTAATGCACAGCTGAGTGCTGTGACTAACCTTAAATCGCTCCAGGTAGCGGGGAAGCTTGGACTGTTCGGTTTCTTCCACGTCCAACTGCTCCACCAGCTCTTCTGGGCCCTGGCTGTCCTCCCCTCCTTGGGGCTGTTCCTCTGAGGACTCCTGGGCCGGAGCCGTCAGAGCCTGCAGTGCTCTGTCCAGCACGTCGAGCTGTGGGGCAGAAAGGGGCAGGGACTCATCAGCTCATGGCCCTGAGAGCACATTGAGAAGAGAGGCTGGAGAAGGGAAAAGAAGGAAATCCAGGATCTAAAAAGTCGTGAGAAGAGTTCTCTTATCAAATTATAGGAACAGAAATGGTTATATGATTTCCATTGGATACATCCTGTCAGACGGCATGGAAAACTTCGTACAAAACAAATGGTACAAATAAGCAAGTGCAAAATTATTTGTATATGAATCAGCACAAGGGCATTTGATTTTACATTTAATCAACCAGGTAGGAATCCAAGAATTATGTTCAGTGGGCACAAAAGAATGCCCTTCCCACCTCCAGGTCTTTCTTCCGTAGTCAGTTTGGAATTGGGAGAAAGGCAAAGAAAAACCAGCATAGACCACAACCAACAAAGGCCACCGCGAATGCACGGTGAAGCTTCTGAGCCTCGGCGAGGGCCTCCTTCAGATGTTAGCTCGCAGAGTATCTGTGAATTAGGGATCCGCGCAACCCACATTGCTGCTGGCAAAGACCAGAGGCACACGTGAAATTCACTTTCACGAGGTGGTGTCTGTGACTTAGAAAGGAAGTAAATTATACAACAGAGGCTTTGTTTTGTCCCCTGCCCCTCACCACTTTCACCTTGGGGCACACCTCCTCGACCCAGAGGGACTAATCATCAGAGATGGCACAGAAACAACCTCACAGCCAGCCCTAGCACCTGTTTCAACACAGATTAATTCTGTCCATGCCACGTTAGAGCAAAAATCCAGAAATACTCCAAGGCCTTTTAATGGCACTAATACATTGCACTCAAACCTGACACATGCCCCATTCTTGCTGACATCTGAATCACATTCTTATTAAGTCAGAACACAAAGAATGCAGATCTGGCTCAGAGTAGAAGGACTATTTCCTCGGCAAAGTACTGATGTACAATTTTGTTTTCAATCACTAGCACTGACTATAGCAGGGCTAAGTAGGGATATATATTTAGAAGTGTGTATGCTGTTCTAAACCTGGCAAAGAACATAATGGTTCGCTAGACATTAGCATGCAGAGCCACTACAGGAACCAGACTTGTACATCTCCCGACTGAAATGAAAGCCAAAAGGCGAGTCCTAGTGATCAGGGTCAAGGTAAAACAAGTAAGCAGCTCACAGTTAACTTTCACAGCCTAGAAGGAAACAACCACTCTGACACAAAAGCTGCTTGGATAGGAGTGGACACTGGCTTCCACTGTGGGGTTAGTGTCATATGGCTCTAAGATCCCTCATCTCCTGTAGCCTGAGCTAAGTCTCGTAACTGGTGTCAAGAGTCCTCGGTGACTAAGAGAGATGAGCTTGGGACTGAAGGACAGCCCCCTAGTCCAGGCAGCACGAACGCCTTGACCTCTAAGGGACATCTGATCTGGGTCTCAGCACTGGGCATTCACCATGGAACTCATAAATGGAAGGGAAAGAAGGCTGTGCCATCTCTAGTCCCCAGATTCATTTCTGTGGGCTCAGGAAAAGTTGCCATTTAGTCTCCCAGGGCTCTAGGGTACAGCAAGGCCAACATTTTTAAGTGGAATCTTAACCTCTCCTGAGCTGCCACAGAGATTTTATTGGGGAGTGGGCAGTATTTTATTGAACTCAGGGGAGGGGAAGGGGTTCCCTCCTAGACAGTGGGCTATAAAGTCAACAGTGATCTTATTTTCTAGTACATTTGGTCAGTAACATTGAGAATGCTTGTGGCTTTTCATTCCTTTTCATCTGAATAAGTACATGATTCTACAGAAATAAAAAAGAAGTAGGGGACAGGGGAAGACAATAAAAACAAATACAAAACACAACTTAAGAGGTGGCTAACTCCCATTGAATTAGGACGAGGAACATACCGCTTCTCTACATAGCTTTCCATCTTCTGGGGAGGAGGCCACCTTCTCCATCACCTGAAGGGCTCTGTCAAGGTAGCCTGGTCGCCACAGCAGAGGCATGTCGTGGTACACAGCCCGCAGCCCTCGCTGCAGTTCCACCTTCCCTGTGGCCAAAGGAACAAGGAGAAAGCTCAGCCATGCCTTCCCACTAGGCCTGAGACAGAGGCGCCCGTGCACACCCACCGGGCAGCTCTAGAAACAGAGAAGGATCATTTCATATCTGAGCCGAGGGCCCTACCCCACCCAGCCACCTGTGACATTTCAGATGGATGGTGCGGAATGTGGTAAGATTCACTGAATATGTTTTTTAATACACAATTTTATGAACTTGTTTCTCCTCTTTTTCACTTGGACTGGTGGGGATTATCATGAGGACGTCTGCAGCGTAGGCTGAGGGCAATTTAGAGAGGCTGATATATCTGCGTCTAAGTGGAGCTGCCCTTATAAAATGAGTCAAACAACTGAAATACTACTTTTGTTTTAAGAACAAAATCTTCCTCAGAAAAAAATTCTACCACTTCCCTACACTGAAAATCTTGTCAACATTGGACAACTTGACCGGCCAGGAAATGTGGGACAGTTTTTGAAATGCTCCCAAACGTCCCATTGACTGTCCTCATGAAAAAAATAAAAATCCCATTTTGCTCTTTTGTCCTTTATTTGAGCGTTATCAGTGCTAAAGGCATAAAGTCCGCATCATCCTCTGGCTCTCAGGACATGAGTGTTCCTCCTGGTACCTCAAACCATCATCCCCCCTGGAACTCAGGATGCCAGACAGCAGGGTCCTCTGGTGGGGGCACTGTCTGTACTCCTGGGGCCCAGAGCCCCCTCTGCACTAATGACCAAAGTCACCTTGAGCTGTCAGGTCTCAAATCCACCTTCACTTATCTTTCCTGGGAAGGAGGATTTGGAAAAGCTCTAGCAGGACATAAATAGACAAAGCTTATCAGGTGACAGCTAACTTTAGAGCTTTAAGATGCTTGGGGCCAGACTGTGGCCACATTCTGGGAAGCGGCTGCCATCGAGGTGAGAGGGGCTGTCCAGCACAGGACACAAGAGCAAACAGCTTCTAATGGGATGGCTGCCAGTCCCAATGCCCCAGGGCCTCTGCTCAGAAACAACAACAAAGTACATTTTCTTAGCCCTGACAACTTCCTGAATAATTCCTATAGTATAATAGACTTGAATGCACACCTGAAGGCAAAAACATGTAAATCAGAATTGAAAAGAGATGGCAAATAAGGAGAATATGACTTCTTAAAAGTGTTCAACTCTTTTGTGAGTCTGACAGCCCGTCTGGTAAACTCTGAAATTCCTCCCTGAGTCACTTTATATCAGGATCAACCTCCAAGGATGCCACATTACATTCTATTGAAGATAAACTTCAAAGGCAGCCAAACTGCTATAACAAAATAAGCAGCTCAAAGTTAACTTTTACACCTTAGTAATGAAATAGCCAATGTGACGATTTTCAAAAAACAAAGGTCAGGAGAAGCAATGATTAATCAGGAGAAGGTGCTTCCTCAAATGCCTATCAAGTCAGACAAAGCCTGGAAGAATAATGACATAATTTGCACTTAGCAAACCTCTGCAAACAGGGCACATTTAAGGCTGAATCTTACTTGCCCTGATTGCACAGAGCCCAGGTTCTGAGGCCGCACTGCAGAGGCTTCGCCTCCTGACCCGGCTGGTCCAGGGCAGTCAGGGCCCTTCCCCCGCACAGCACAGCCACACTGTGCCAATGAGCCACTCACTGCTTTCCTGAAGTGCTACCAGTGGCGCTGAGTTTCTCTTCCCTCACCCGAAAACAATACCAAGGAGAGGACTTCAACCCTAACTCTCAATGTCTTACTCCCTGGACTTCAGATCTAAAGAGAGAGAAAGATGTTAATACTGGAGAAGATTCTACTGGCTGGTTCTCCCAAAAGGGGCCGGAACTTTCCTTTTGCGCTCTAGCCCTTCCTCACACTGATTACCACTAAATATAATCTGTGGCCACCAGCACTAGTTCTCAGCTTGCAAGTTGGCAACAGTAAGGCCATCAAAGGTTATTTCTTTGTGCCTAAAAGTGAAAGTTGTATAGGAATTTACCAGCAAATCTAAATCAAACTATAATTTTATTGTGAAGGAGAAAAGTGCATTAGTTATCCCGATGAAGCACAATATCTGTAAGGATCACTGAGCTTACCCAGAAGTGCATAGCCATACAGCTGGGAACTCAAACCCACTGAGTTCTTCTGCTTTAGGCCTGGGAGTAACAGGGATGCACCGAAGTTCCTCTCCTCTTCCCACTGCAACAGAATATACCAGGTCACTGTCCAGACAAGCAATGACTACTTTACACAAAAACGTGATTTTTAATAACATGGAGGAAAAAGAACATGTCATAGCATTAAGTTAAAAAAGCAAAATAATAAAGCTATAGATACACTATAATCACAATTTTGTAAATAAAAGGTATTTGTGTTTAATGAAAAACACAGGATGTTAACAGATTTCTGGGTAGTGAAATTATGAGTAATTTTGGTTTTCTTCTTTGTACTTTTCTTTATTTTCTAAAATTTTGGCAACGAATAAGAGCTCCTTTTACAATCAGAAAAGCAAAACAAAACCAAAATAAAGAGTATACGCTGGATCAACATTGCCTGGGGCAATCAACAAAAACTGACACGCTGCCAGCCCCATGTTCACTCCCATGGCTATGACATGATGGAGGAAGCTTTTGAATTTTGAACAATTCAGCAACGACAGGATTCCCATTTGACAGTGTTAAAATAAATACAACTATTAGGCTGCTTTTAGGTAGATCTGTGCCTATCAAAAATAAATTAGGCAATCAGAAACACTTAGTGATCATTTCTTTCAGCCCAGGGCGCAAAATTACACTTCAATAAAATTGGAGCCTTTGAGACATGAGAAAATGGGGCAACACCACAGCATTGCTAAACTTGCAGCAGAACAGCAACAGCAGTGACAGGGATTCCCTGGAAAAGCGGGCCCGGAGGAGAGCTGGGGTCATTCAGTGCCACTCGAGTACACACTGGCCTGAGCCCGGCTCTCGCCTGGAAACACAGAACACAAAGATCAGGCTGCCCGGCTGGTGTCTGCGCACAGAGGTCAGGGAGGAAGCAGGGAATGAGTGCGGTCTGCCCGACAACTGCAACTCTGTGTGAGTGAGGCACCCCAGGTGTTAATGGGCACCCAAAGCTTTTTCCTGGGGATGGGCTTTGTGCGACAAAAGTGTAATTTCTTCAGGTCTGAAAAAAGCAAAGGCCTTGGGAGAGAAACAAAGCCTCCCCAGGCACTTCTGAGCACAGATAAGTGAAATTGCTGGTGATTAAGGACCAGGTCCTTTCAGTTTCAAAAGCAAATCACTCACTATAGGTTTGATTTCCCCACATAAACTGCAAGAAAAGGGGCCAGTGAATAATAAATGAGCCTTAAAAACATTTTTTTTTCTTTAAGGAAACCATGGTCTAAGTATCAGAATGCAATAGGGCGAAAAGCCAAGTGAGCGGTATCCTTGCTGTGCTGGGAGCCAAGCAACGTGGTGACAGCGACAGGAATGGCCATACTCCCAAAGGACTTTTAAAAAGGTGAAAACAAACAAAAACAAAATGAGTGTCTTAGAGGTGTTTTTAAAAAAATGGTCTGAGAATAATGCAACCATGGCTGAAATATTACTAGTAGGTTATGGACTAAGTCAGGTGCTATTTCACCAATGTCCTCTAGGTTTTTCCATTTTATGCTTCTGCCTCTCCCATTAATACAAAGCAAACCCTCATTCCCCCCTCCCCCTGCTCCACTCCACTTCAGTTAGACATCTCAGAACACCTGCCTACACTTGCTGTCTCCCTTCTGCACCTCTAACTCACTCCACAATCCACTCCAATTTGGTTTCCTGCTCCATTATTCTATGGAAACAAAGGTTATTATTTTGTGCCTTCATGCCACTGCATTTAATGAAATTTAAAAAGGTCCTCATCTTACTCAGAAGCATGCTATACTGCAGACCACTCTCTTCCCGTGGGTTTTGTGGTCTGCACATTTCTATTTCCTTTTTGCTCTGTGGCTCATTTTCAGACATTTACACATGGATGTATAAATTTTATATCCAGATTTTTCCATTAAGCTCCTAATTTCCCTTGTGCAATCTCGACTGTCTCAAAACGCAGTCTTCAGAGCCATACTTCAGAGCTAAATTAATGATTTTCTTCATAAAACCCAGTCTTTTTCCAGAGTTCCCTTTGCAAACACATGGCAACCCCTCTGTCCAGATACACAAGCCAGAAACTGAGATAAGATTTGACCCCCATTTTCCTGCCTCCACATCTAGTTCATCATCATGTTATCTGCCTCCCAAATATGTCCATTGGCTACGCTCTAACTCCACCACATCCTGGTCCCAAACTACCATTATCTCTTGCTCAGACAACCATAATCATCTCCTAAGTGCTCTGACCACAGCCATCCCGGTCCCACTCTGATCTTTTATGCACATTACAGCCAGAGGCATCTTTTTATTACAAATCTGATCATGTCACACCTCTGCTAAAAACTTTTCAATGGTTTCTCACTATTTTAGGATGAAGACAAATAGCTTAGCATGATCTATATTTTCCTACCTTGTCTCATCCTACAGCTGCCTTCCATTCTCTCTGTTGCAGCTACACTGATTATCTTCCTATCTTCCTCCAGTCCCTTTCTGCTCACCATATTCTTTCTGCTTCTGCACATGTTTTGGATTTTCTTTCCCCTTTTCAGTCAGTTAATTCCTAGTCATCCTTCAAATATTAACCCGAGAACTATTTCCATAAGAAAGCCTTTCCTAACCTATCTAAGTTTAAAATACAAACAAAAATTCCTATAGCCTTTCATAGACCACATCTTTGTAGTACTCATTATAGTCATAATTTTATATTTGTGTGTGTTTCATTTTTAAATGCCTGTAATCTTCTTAGATTGTAGGCAGGAAATGTTTGCTTACCTTTGTGCACAGGTATGAAATGTTATAGGTGCTTAATACATATTTAATGAGATAATGAATATGGTGTTTGCCATAGGCTATTAACACTCATCTTAGAAAAGCAAACACACCATAACTTCTTTAGAATGTGGGCTGGACTAGATGACATTTTCAGTTCTTATCCAAATTAGAATTAAAAAATAAATTTTTTTATTGGTTTCAGAGAAGGGAGAAGGGAGAGAGAGATAGAAACATCAATGATTAGAGAGAATCATTGATCTGCAGCTGCCTCCTGCATGCCCCCTACTGGGGATTGAGCCCACAACCTGGACATGTGCCCTTGATCGGAATCAAACCCGGGACCCTTCAGTCCACAGGTTGACGCTCTAGCCACTGAGCAGAACTGGCTAGGGCCCAAATCAGAATTTTTTAATGTTACATTTAAGGTTAAGGGCAGATAATAGGATCAGACTTCCTGGCTTCATAAGGCAGTTTCATGCTATTAACTGACATCCCTGTGCCCCAGCCTTCTCATCTGTACAAAGTTGTGAGAACTGACTGCATTAATAAATTTCCTAGTATAAAGTGCTATTTAAATATTAGTTATTGTGTTATCACTGTTGTTATTCTTAGGACAGCAATAAATAATGACTAAATACCTAACCTAATGGATAAAACCAAAACCTGACATTCTGGATTGACCCACTGTAACCTTAGGAAAGTACTGATAGAAATTAAATAATTGGTATTTAATACCTAGGGTTGTGGTCAAAGTCAGCAGCCTCATTTCCTCTTTGATATGCCAGGTCCAGCTCTCAATGACTATCTGTTACCCATTTCTGAAGAGCACTGGAACTAGATCAAGTTTCAAAACGTGCCTAAGCACTTTCACTTGTGATTCTCGTGAGTGGAGGACATCCAGTTCCACTTTGTTAGAAAGCACTAACTACAATGGAGCGCACTCATTCCTCGTTGTACACAGCCACAGAGCTGCCCAGCAGACAGCTCTTTCCAGATCCGAGAGCCGGGGTTTCCTCTGGCCACCTCAGCCTGCCCAGTAGCCACTACCTGCTTTTTCTAAGGTTCTGGGGAACTGCTTGAAGGTAGATCACTTACAGTGAAGTCTGTCTTCTTTGCCAGGCAGTGGTATAAAACATAGAGGGAGAGAAGCTGGGTGGAAGGTACTTCAAAGGCTTCTTGCATCATGACCTCAAAAACTACGGATAAAGCATCTGGCAGGAAGATCAAAGTGAAAACGAGAGCAAATTAGCTGCAGGTAACATCACCAAATCTGTATTTAACTATAAATACTCTTATAAAAACATGGGGTACGATAGAAAAATAAACAGAATTAAGAAGTAAAAAAATGTGGCTCTGTTCCTAGTTCTTCCCAAACCTTTAGCTTCTATTGTACATACTTGTATGCACTAAACCAGGTGCTACTGTACCACTCTCCTCAAGGACATTGAATAAACCACTTAATTTCTCCCAGCATCAAGTTACTAATGATAAAATATCATTTGTCCCATCTACTTCAAAGGATTGTTGGACAGTCCAACAAAATAATATATATGAAAATGCCTCATACACTGGGAAGCAAATTTAAGGCAGCATGTCTATCAGCTGGAAGAGCTCAGGCACACAGAAAGGAGGCAAATATATTTTCCAGATCACCCTGACAAGCAGAGTGGGGCCGGGCTGACTGCTCCATTCTGTGTTCTGGCACCTTCTCCTTGTTAGGGCAAGAGAAGACAAATGCTAGAGGCAATCCTCAATCCCAGGTATTATTTCAAAGACAAAAAACTGATTAATATAAAGAGGACTATTGAACTCAGTTTAAAAGACTTGAACAGGGGAAAGGAAAATGCTCATTCATAAATTATAAGCACCTGAGTGTAATATACAACGTATTTGTTTCCACATGAACACTGGTCATAGGAGATCGGACATTGAGCAATTTTTATTTTCCCTCAATATTCCACAACATAGACAGAAGCCAAGAAAATCAAGTTCAAACAATTTCCTCTTCTTAATATTGTTAAATTAGAGAATGTTAATATTGATTTAAAATGTGGAACCTGCATTTAACAGACACAAATATTTCTGACTAACTGACTGAGTTGTTATGTTAACCAATTTTTGCATACACTCATAATTACAAGAGTTAGCACTGATTTGCAGCTGTTTCTAGCCAGCTGGTTTTGTACATGTTGTCATGGTTTGGAATGAGGCCACAAGCAAGAATTTCTATATTCTTTTTATAAATGGGGAAACTGAGATAGACAAGCAGACCAGGAAGTCATCTAGTCAGTAGCAAAGTAATGACCTGGAAGAGATTAAAAAAAGGGGGGGAGAGGGACAACAACTGCAAATAAAACAATATTTTAAAAGCAAAATTAAAGCTAAAAGTCCAGTTTTGTTTTGTTTTGTTTTTAAATATTTTATTGATTTTTACAGAGAGGAAGGGAGAGGGAAACATCGATGAGAGAGAAACATCGATCAGCTGACTCCTGCACACCCCCTACTGGGGATGTGCCCACAACCAAGGTGCAACCAAGGTACATGCCCTTGACCGGAATCGAACCTGGGATCGACCGGAATCGAACATTTTCAACATTACTACTCTGCATTTAGAAAAAGAATTCCACTGGAGACTGTCAGGGTCCCACCTGACAACTCTGTAGAGTCTGCTGCAATCACCATCTTTCATTGGCTCCCTTATTGTGGCTGAGGTGAAAGAGCCACTTTAAATTAATGTCACAGGATCAGAGAATTTGGGGTAAAGAGATCTCAGAGATCTCAGAGATAACCGATCCACTTATTTACAGATATATATATACACTAATAAAAGAGAAACATGGTAATTAGCATACGACCGCTACCCTTCCCATTGGCTAATCAGCATATCCTTATGCAAATTAACTGTCAGCCAAGATGGCGGCCAGCAGCCATGCACTGAAGCGAGCAGGGAGGCTTGCTTGCTCCAGTGACTGCGGACTCCAACGTTCCCCGCCTGAGTTGCCGGCCTCTCAGCTGCAACTCTAAGCAATATGTACTATGTTGCAAATAAGAAGCTAAACAAAACCCCAGAAACCGGCTGTCAGTCAGCCAGGTTCAGCCAGCCGGACCGCAACATTGTATCGATGTTTTCAGCAGCGAGGCTTCAGAGCTAAAGCTGGCCCAGAATAGAAAAAAAAAAGAAAAGAAAAAAAGGAGCGGTTGGGAGCTTCAGTCACCCGCTTCCGGAAAACAGCCCTCAGCCCCTCAGCCAGCCTGGCCAGGCACCCCAGTGGGGACCCCCACCCTGATCCAGGACACCCTTCAGGGCAAACCAGCCAGCCCCCACCCGTGCACCAGCCTCTATCCTATATAGTAAAAGGGTAATATGCCTCCCGGCACCGGGATCAGCGGAGCAGCGAGGCTCCCGGCACTGGGATCAGCGTGACAGGGGAAGGCGCCCCAACCATCTGATCAGCCCTGCTCTGTGCCTGACAGGGGGGAGCTCCCCAACCCCCTGATCGCCCTGCGGCTCTGTGTGTGACAGGGGGCGGGGCCACAACCTCCCTATCCACCCTGCTCTGTTCGTGACAGGGGAAGGCGCCCCAACCCCCTGATCAGCCCTGCTCTGTGCCTGATAGGGGGGAGCTCCCCAATCCCCTGATCGCCCTGTGGCTCTGTGTTTGACAGGGTGCGGCGCACCAACCCCCTGATCGGCCCTGCCCTGAGTGTGACAGTGGCGGCTCCCCAACCCCCTGATCGGCCCTGCTCTGTGGGTGATAGAGGGTGGCGCCCCAACCCCCCTCCACGGGCCTTGCTCTGTGTGTGACAGGGTAGAGCCATAACCTCCCCATTGGCTCTGCCCTGTGTGTGACAGGGTGCAGCGCCCCAACCCCCTGATCCGCCCTGCTCTGTGTGTGACAGGGGGCAGTGCCCCAACTCCCCTATCGGCCCTACTCTGTGAGTGACAGGGGGGAGCTCCTCAACCCCCTGATCGGCCCTGCTCTGTGTGTGACAGGGTACGGAGCCCCAAACCCCCCTGATGGGCCCTGCTCTGTGAGTGACAGGGGGCAGCGCCCCAACTCCTTGATTGGCCCTGCTCTGTGAGTGACAGGGAGCAGCGCCCCACTCCCTGATCGGCCCTGCTCTGTGCGTGACAGGGGGTGGCGCCGCAACCTCCCCATCGACCCTGCCTTGAGTGTGACAGGGGCGGTGCCCCAACCCCCCAATCGGCCCTACCCTGAGCGTGACTGAGGGTGGCATCGCAACCTCCCAATCCGCCCTGCTCTGTGCATGACGGGGCGGCGCCCCAACTCCCCAATCGGCCCTGCTCTGAGCCTGACCAGGGGCTGCACCTAGGGATTGGGCCTGCCCTCTGCCACCCGGGAGCAGGCCTAAGCCAGCAGGTCGTTATCTCCTGAGGGGTCCCAGACTGCGAGAGGGCACAGGCCGGGCTGGGGGACCCCCCTCCACCCCCCCCCAGTGCACAAATTTTTGTGCACCGGGCCTCTAGTATATATATAAAAGGCTAATATACTAAGTGTCTGAACATCCAACCGGTCGCTAGGACGTGCACTGACCACCAGCGGGGCAGACGCTCAATGCAGGAGCTGCTGTGATGCACACTGGCCATTTACTGGGCTGGGAAAAGTTTAGCTAAATCAGAAAGCAGGTCTAATTAAGCAAGTTTATTCTATATCTATAAAAGGCTAAGGTGACTCAAGCATGTGCGATACATATAAAGCTCTTGCTGGTGCCAATTGCACAGGTGTTTCGGTATGTCATTGTCAATCGTGAATTTGGTTGACACTTCTATTATAGAGAAAGGGCGAAGAGCGATATTAAAATATTTCTTCTAATTAATTTCCTTTCAATGTGCACAAATTTGTGCACCAGGCCACTAGTTCAGTAATAAAGTCCCAGGGAGGGGAAATGGCTTTCCTTCATAGTGACTGTACTGCTCTTTCCAGGATGAGTCAACTGGTTTTATAGTTTTATATTTTAAATAATACAACTGTACTTTAAATTAAACAAAGTTAGCAAATGGTGCCCAGAAAAGGGGGCAAGCTAATAACAGCATCACTATAACCTTGACTAGCCATGGAAGCTCAGGCAGGGTTTTTTGCTTAATTAAACTCACTGTCCTTTGCCTAAAGAGACATGAAGAAGAGAAATGTAAGAAACTCAGAGGGGAAAAAACCTGGACATGATTTCCTCTCTGGGCAAGTGGCATGTCAAATCAACTACAAATCTATCTCTGACTAAAAGAGTGATGTAAAGAGATATCATTAAGAAGAAAAGGGAAAGTGACTACATCTACTTCTTTTTGGGAGCTGAAGCCCCATTATAAATGGGCTTGGTTTCTTACCTTGGTAATTTTCTTTCTTTATGAAATAATCTATCAGTAAATTGAATGTAAAGTTATCTGGGAAAATTCCATATTGAACCTGTAATGAAAATGAAAAGAAAAATAAGAGGAAAACATCCAGTTTAATTGGATTTATAATATATGCCTATTATTATTCAGGATGAAACTTGCCACCATCAGCTTTAAAATATTTGACTATCATTTTACAGCCTCTGTGACAGGGAAAGAGAAGCTGTGACTCATGAGCTTTGGTAACTGGGACTGCTACTCGGGGTGAGAAAGTGGGAGGTGTTTGACGTAAGACAATTGATATGTGAAAAATAAAACTCAATTCTAATACCTCATCATAGGTAAACAAACAAACCAAAAAACTGAAAAAAACAACCAAAAAACTTAAACCAACTCCCCCCACTCCCACATACTCCACTGATTCAGAGATTTTTTTTATAAGGTATGAATATCAATGCAAAAAGAGACTCCCATAAGAAAGCACACATTATCACCTTATGCAACATTTTCTGGCCCTTAGACTGTTTTCCCCCACTTTTATTGAAGTGTAATTGGCATATTATACTTGCTTAAGTTTAAGGTGTACAATATGATTTAATACACATGATATTGAGAAATGATCATCACAATAAGATTAGTGAACACATCTTTCACCACACACTATACAATATGGTATTGTTAACCATAGTTACCATGTTGTACATCAGATCCTCAGAAGTTATCCATTTTATAACTGGAAATGTGTACCCTTTGACCAATATCTTCCCATTTCCCAAAACCCTCAGCCCCTGGTATCCACCATTCTACACTCCTTTTCTATGAGTTTGTTTTTTTTAGATTGCACATATAAGTGACATTATAGGGTATTTGTCTTTCTCTGATTGACTTATTTCACTTAGCATTATGCCCTTAACTTCCATCCATGTTCTCACAAATGGCAGGATCTCTTTTTTTTATAGTTTAACTAGAGGCCCAGTGTACAAATTCGTGCATGGGTGGGGTCCGGTTAGCCTGCCCTGATCGGGGCCGATTGGGCCGGGCAGGTCTGGGGGAGGGCTGGGGGCAGTTGGCTGGCTGTCCCCACCCCTGATCAGGGTGGAGGGGGGCAATCAGGGGTAGGGGTTGCCAGGGGGAGGGGCTGCGGGTGGTTGGCTGGCCACCCCCGCCCCCTGGTCTAACTCCCAGTCGAACTTCCAGTCGAACTCTTGGTCGAACTCCCAGTCAGGGGGACAATTTGCATATTAGCCTTTTATTATATAGGATAATATTCCATTGTGTATAAAGACCATACTTTTAAAAAAATATTTTATTGATTTCAGAGAGGAAGGGAGAGGGAGTGAGAGTCAATGATGAGAGAGAATCATTGACCGGCTGCCTCCTGCACGTCCCCCACCAGGGACCAAACCTGCAACCCGAGCATGTGCCCTTGACCGGAATCAACCAGGAACCCTTTGGTCCATAGGTAAATGCTCTATCCACTGAGCAAATCCAGCTAGGGCCAGACCATACTTTTTAATCCATTCATTTGTCAATAGACATGCTGTTTCCATGTTTTGTCTATTGTGAATAATGCTGCAATGAACATGGGAGTGCATATTACCCTTTGAGATAGTGATTTCATTTCCTTTGGATATATACCTAGAAGTGGGATTGCTGGATCATATCGTGGTTTTACTTTTAATTTCTGGAGGAATCTTCATACTATTTCCCATAGTGATTGCACTAATTTACATTCCCACCATCAGTGAACAAGGGTTCCCTTTTTAAAGTCCATTAAAAAAATTTAGAAAGTCCATTAAAAAATGACCAATACCTGGGCTCCAGAAAGATCCTTGCCAGTACTTGTTATCTCTTTGTTGTCTCTTTGTCTGGTTTTTAAATACCCAAGAACTATGTTAATGAAATAGTACTAATCAAGCTTCTCAGATGTTCTGTTCACAAGCAGTTGAACATTTGAGAATCCAGATTTCTCCAAATATGGACTGTTCAGGAATGCTTTTAATAGTGCACATTCATAAGCCTCAGACTTACAGAATCAGAATCTCCAGGAATGGGGCACAGAACCCTGAAGTTTTATGTGTGTGTTTTGTTTAATATTTTTTGTTTTTATTGATTTCAGAGAGGAAGGGAGAAAGAGAGAGAGAGAGAGAGAGAGAGAAACATCAATGATGAGAGAGAATCATTGATCAGCTGCCTCCTGCACATATCCCACTGGGGATCGAGCCTGCAACCCAGGCATGCGCCCTGCCCGGGAATCAGACTGTGACCTCCTGGTTTATAGGTCAATGCTCAACCACTGAGACATGCTGGGCTGGCCAGAACCCTGAAGTTTTAGTGGATAAATTATTTGCCTGAAGTTATAGGTAACTCATGGAATTTTTGGGGTAATAGCCTGAGTGTTGTTTCCATAAAAGAGCAGGAACAGCAGAAAACAAGATAGACTTTTCTGCCTTTTGAGATCCTTCTTGTTTAGTTTGCCCAGGAATTTTCTTCTTTTAGTATAACCTGTGTTACAAAACTATGAACTGAAGAGAGCAGGATTTAATCTACTCTTTCCCCTGGGGCCCAATATTAGATTTACCAGTGAATCTGCTTATCTGCCTTATCTATAATAATAAAAGAGTAATATGATAATTAGACTGGATGTCCTTCCGGACGACCTTCTGGATGAAGCTGGGGCTGCGAGGGAAGCCCAGGTCCCGGGTGCCAGAGGGAAGCCATTGCTGGCAGCCGGGGGAAGGAAGGCCTACTCTTGCACGAATTTCGTGCATTGGGCCTCTAGTTAAATTATAGGTTTCCTGAGGCAAGGGCAGGATATTAATTATTTTTATAGACAATGCCATACCCAATGCAATGTCTCACATACAAACTCTCTGCAATGTATATTAAGTTTAATTGGGCCCAAGTCATGGGAGACAAAATCCCCAAAACAAAATTAGTATTTCCTTTTGAGTTTTAACATACAATGTCTATATATTGTATGTTAAATACAATATACTATAGAAATAATAATTTTCATAGAATTATTGTTAAAATATTTTTATAGTGTTGTAGCTTGAAACTCACATAACAACATTCTAAATTTTTGCTTATTTTGTACTTTATTCTTGAGTGACTTATTTCACTTAGCATTATGCCTTTGAGGGTAGGGGTCAGGGAACTGAGAAGACATGTTTTTTTAAACGTTTGTTTGTTATTCCTCACCCAAGGATATTCCTCCCCCACCCCCCCCCATTGATTTTTAGAAAGAGTGGAAGGGAAGGGGAGAGACAGAGAGAGAGAGACTGGGGAGGGGATCAAGGCTGCAACTGAGGTACAGTGCCCTTGACCGGAATTAAACCTGCAACCCCTCAGTCTGCGGGCCGACGCTCTAACTAGCGAGCCAAACTAGCTAGGGCAGATATGCTTTGAGTAAACTTGGAATACGTCTCTTTAAAATGTGTAAGATAGTATGAATACTAGGGCCTTGACTTTCCCCGTAAACTTCACCAAAGGAAGCCAGGTAAGAAATCCAAGGCCCAGGGATCAAGAATGAAAGGAGCATCAGTGCAGCATTCTCCTGAGTGGACTACCTTTGCTTCTACTTGCCCATTTCTGAGTCATTGTGCTGAGAAAGCAGCAGCTACAGGAATTTTATTTTTAATGTGTTGATTTATATCTAGCTCCCTTATAAAAAGGACATCTGAGAGAAAATAATTTTTAAAAGTTATTTCTTGTATTATTTTTGCTGGTTCAAACACCGTATCCTCTAAACTCAGAAGAACAAGTTGCAAACGCCAGGAGAGCCCTCACCTTATTTACAAGGGTATATAAGGCCTTGTCTTGTGCACCATATTTTAGACACTGCCTAATCCAGGTGTGGATAGTCCAGTCTCTCAGGTACCAGCAATTGGGGCTGTGCCGGAATCTAAAAAGAGCATAAGGAGAGAGAAAACAGGTGTTAACTCTTAAATGTCAATGCCAAAATACATCTTCCACCAGCAGATGCTTCTCTTAGGTATTTACAGATATGTAGTCAATAGGATCAAAGTCATAAAAGTCAACAGTCTACAAAAATTCGAGGCTAAAACTCACTAACCATAAAGTCTGAAATGGAAAAGAGAAGGCAAAAAATAAATAAATAACAAAAAGATTGTAAAAATTGTATTCCTTATTTAATAACCCCTAAATCAATATCTTGTTTTAATATGAGACTTATGAAAAATGACTTGGTAGAAATACTAACCATGGTGTTATGTGAATACATAGTTCATTAGAAGAGAGATGTGGAACTGAAGCTGACTCTTAGAAATTCACAATAAAACAGATGAAGCAAAAAAGAAAAATAGAAGAGCAGAGCAACTCTAGAGGGAATTAGCTTTGTGTCATATTGATATTTCTTGTGGCACTTAGGAGAGATTGGCATACTCATCAATAAATCAAAAGAAAAAAAAGAAGAAAAAATAATGAAAATTAACTTAACATTCAGGTCCCCCAGGTCTTCGGAACCCACAGTCCTGCTGCCTTCTTCACAGCTCTGCTCTAGCTCTTCAGTCTGCCTCCTCTTGCTTCCTACTGCTCCACACTTGGCTTTAAAAGGCAATCCACGCTAAGGCGTATGTAGTGACAGTGTTGCCACAAAGGCATTCCGAACACTACCCTTGCCTTGTGTTTGCACACATTGGTAACACTTTGGGTCAGAGCGCTTCTTGCTCTTGGCGGGTCCAGGCCACAAGCCTCAGAGCAGAGACAATATAAGGGGCTTTGCAGTCCTCTTTTTATCTATTTTGATTGGGATGGATCTTCAAATATCACATCATGTCAGCTAAAGTCCCCACTTTTTCTTTAACCTGATAGAAGCAGGTCAATCTCTGGGCTCTACAAAAATCAAAGTGTTTTCTTAAAAACAAAAAGGCAAGACAAAAACTTGGAGTGCAAGGATTTTGTGCCAGATTGAGAGTTGGGGCTACAGGCGTATCCCAGTGTTTTTCAGAGGCTGTTTATTCAATCTGCCACCTGCTCCTTCCTGCCATCTGCTACTGGGACAGTTTCATGCTAAACAAGTTCTCTGCCAAAGTAAAAGCCGAGAAAAAGGGAAAGTGAGAAGTAGTATTTAATTTAGACTATTTATTAGTGCTCCGATTAGAGAGATTAGGCAAAAATAAGATTTGAAGATGTTTTATGGATTTAGAGTCATCGAGCCCTCTCCAGTCTTTTGAATATCTTAGATTTGCCTACAAAATGTCTCTTTCTCTACAGAATTAAGCCCTTTAAAAGCATAAAGATAGAAACTGGTTAAATTGTGTTCAGGTTGAGAGTGATCTGGCCAAAGAAAGGCATCATATAGGTGCCAGAGATACTAGATCTAATGAGATCCTCTGCAGATAAGTGAAACAAAATATGTCTTTTATTATTTCACTAGAGGCCCGGTGCACGACATTCATGTATTGGGTGTCCTCTCAGCCCAGCCTGTGCCCTCTTGCAGTCTGGGGTCCCTAGGGGGATGCCCGACTGCTGGCTTAGGCCCGCGGTGGAGGCGAGAGAGGCTCCTGCCACCACCGCTACACTTGCCAGCCGTCAGCCCGGCTTCTGGCTGAGCGGCGCTCCCCCTGTGGGAGTGCACTGACCACCAGGGGGCAGCTCCTGTGTTGAGCATCTGTCCCCTGGTAATCAATGTGCTTCATAGCGACCAGTCATTCCACCATTTGGTCAATTTGCATATTAGCCTTTTATTATATAGGATGACTTTCCTCACATTGTAAAATCAATTGTTGAGCCACTTGAGCTCCTCTCCTGCTTCCTCTGAAAAATCTGAGATCTAAAGTATAATGGCCAATTAAAAGTTAATTTTACTTTTTAAACAAAAAAGTCATGACATAACAGGTGTATTCCCTAAATGATGGAGATGTTTCCTTGTTAGCCTGTAACCTCCCTGAGCAAGTAGGGGCAGCGACTGACTAGCTCAACCCTGGCTCCTCAGTGCCTGACACCATTCATGGCCCATGGCAGGTTTTCAGCAATAAAACAAGAGCTTTATTCAACACGTATTAAAGGCTATCATGTGCTGACCATTTTGTTAACATCTGTGGTATATATGAAGAACTGTAAACTACCTGTTTGGGGCATTTATAATCTCGTTCCAAAGCAAAGTATACAAAGCTGAACAATTACACCAGGTGGAACAGTAAGTGCTAAAAGGGCACTGCTAGTTGCCAGGAGGTGTTTTTGGTAGTAATGATGTTAGGATCAGTACATTTTTCCTTTTAAAAGCAAACAAAACAAAATAAAAAATGTCAATTACTTCCTTTACCCAAGATTATTTTAAACCTAATCCTCATTTACAATCTAATCTTCCACTTTAGGATGTCTCCAACAACCACTAAAGAGTTAGGACTTTAAAAAAAAATTAAATTAAATTATTTTTTTCCCCATCACCGTTTATCCCCTCTATGCCTTCTTCCACCTCCAAAGAACTTTTCTTTTTTTTTGATGGACTTTAAAATAAGAGCACCACAACCATATCCAGCAAAACACCCTTTTCTCTGATCAGCTGATCATTGTTAGGCTTTGAGCGAGAATGACAAAGATGATAAGACCTGGCTATACTAGTAAAAGCTTCAAAGCTCAAATCAAAACTGGTTTTAAGCCACTTTCTAACCTTGTGAGGCTAACTTCACACAGACAACAGAAAAGTCTTTTCTCTCACACTTTATTTCTTAGAAGCCTAAAGGAAAGTTACAAGACTTCCCACCTCCAATATAATCAACTGTGCACTGCAGCCCTTAGATTGATTTGTCAGCAGACTCAAAGGGGTCTTTAATAAGTTTACGCTTTCCCTCCTGGGACAGGGCTGCTCAGTACGATCTCTCCTCTATAAACCTAATATGTACTCCAGACACACAACCATGGCGAGAACATTCTCAACTAAATGACATTAAATAAATTCAGGAATAAGAGGAAAACATTTCCTCATATACCATGACATATGCTGCCCCAAGTGCAATTCCTGCCTTTCCCAGCCAAGCAGGAAATAAACTCCCTTCCAAGCCCACATCAATGATAAAAAAGAAATTAGCACACAACTTATTGGAGTAGCTATCTAGAAAATATACAACTCAAAATATTGACATGGTAAGGGCCCAGGTTTGGATAGTGAGTTTGGAAAGAATCGCTCTGTCAATGATTTTTGAAGCAGTTCAGACAGATAAACTTGGGCCTTTTCAGAATTGCCAGGGGTAATATGACAGGCAGGTAAGTCTCCAGAGTGGGTACTTGCCTGGAATGGGTCTGCAGGCTGCTGGACCAGCATTCTCCCTGTCAGCCAGGAGAAAGGCAAAGAGACAAGAACACAACTAACACATTGATTTTCCAATTTGCTTGCAAACAGACTGGCCTTTGTTCTCGCCTGCTCTGACCACTGGCCTGGCAGATTACAGGCAGCCACTGTAGGAGTCCCCTCCGTGCCCCACACCATCAGCTGTTTGCTCACCTCAACAGAAGCGTTATTATTGTCCAGGCCAGCAGGCTGCCAAGCTAGGCAAACTGTGAGTGTGCAAAGGATAAACAAATGCAACCCAAGTAACCCCAACAATGTTTGTGCTCATGACGGCAGAGACATTCTGAGCTTCCAATTTATAAAATATAAGTAAACTTACAACAATTTTAAAGACATGAGTATTTTTTGGAGGAAGGCGTGTTACAGAAAGGAGAGAATGAAGAAGTATGTTCTCAGGTTCTAGCTCTAGCTCTGAAAGCTGGTTACCAGGGCTGCAGGATCTCTGTCCACGGTGCTAAGGGGGGTGGCCAGGTGAAGACAGAACTTGCCTAGGAAGCCAAATCATGACTAGTGAATTAGCAGGAATTGAGAGGCTGTCTCTCCTCAAAAGTCAGGCTATGTTCAGGATTCCTCAGGGCATTTGCCTGCACTGCTGCTCATTCAAGACCAATGTCACCAGGAAGGAAGGAGAGCAGAATTACAGGCTGCAAAACTGACAAGGGGGCAAAAGTCTGATGCCTCGGAGATATCTCGGAAGGGAAGAGTGGTCACACAAAAGTCAAGAGGGAAAAGAAAAGCACCAGAGACTCACTATGATTACACAGATCGTAAAAGTCACATGGGATTTCCTACTTGTGACCAATTTCATAAAAAAAAAAAAGCAAAAAAAGCGGCTCAGTTGGTTGAGTGTTATCCTGTGCATTGAAGAGTTGCTGGTTCGATTCCTAGTCAGGGCACATGTTTGAGTTGAGGTTTGATCTCCCGTTGGGGCATGTGCTGAGGGCAACCGATGGATGTTTCTCTTTCACATCGATGCTTCTCTCTCTCTCGGTTTCTCTTCCTCTCTCTAAGCATGTCCTTGGGTGAGGATTTTAAAAAAAGGCAAGGGGGGAGAGACACAGCTTTTCTTCCACGGGATTCAAATAAAGGCTACTGTTGAAGGTGAGAGTGGCAATGCCCATCAGCCCTCTCAGAGTCACAGATGACAGTGCTCCCGGCTGAACAGGGCGGAGGCACAGACGCCAGAGCCTGGAGCTCATCTGCTCCACCGTTTAGCGGCAGCACTGGCTCTTCCATATGACTGAGCAAGCTTTCCACAGCGTTTATCTGATCATGAGAGCCATCACCCTGAACTTGAATTCTGTATCCGGTGGCAACAGGCTTTCCAGATGGAGACCACAGTCCCTGAGCCGGGCAGACATGGAGATGGGTGACTGGGTAAAGGGAAGAAAGAAAGAATGCCAAAAAGAACACGTAGCTGGCTCCAGAGCCTGTAATGTGGACTGGGAATCTCATTAATGAAGCAAAGTGTGTATAATAATTAGCAAAAGGTTTGAGTGCATTCGTGAACTAGAACCAAGGAAGGTGTCCTGTGATTATTTGACCAGAATTGGATCCAATCACTGCCACCCATTCTCTCATTATAAAAGGATAATTAACTTTCTTTTGCATCCTGCTTGAAATTCTGCTTTCATCAATTATTAGTTGCCCCCATCTACCTAAAATAAAATCATATTTTGGTGAGATAATTTTCTAATGCCTATTCTATTTTTGTCAAGTGTTTAAAAAGGGGGTCAGAGTCTAATATAGGAACTGGTAATGAAGACATTAGTAGGTTAAAATAGTTTTCCTGCTTGAGATCCTAGATTCTTACTCTTATAGGAAAACAGTTAATTTTAACTTTTAGCAAACTTGTCCTGAGTGAGCACTAAGTGAAGCGGCAGGAGCAAGAATCCCTTCCCAAACATTCCCCAGATGGTCAACCAGTCTGGCTTAGCATTTCCAACAAATTCATTACTACCTCATGAAGCAGATAACAATGTCTTTTTTTTTCTCTCTCTCTCTTCTTCTTCTTCTTTTGGTTAATCCTCACTGGAGGATATTTTAAAGAAAGTGGAAGGGAGAGGGAGGAGAATGGGGGAGAAAGGAGAGAGGAGAGAGGAGAGAGAGAGAAACATGGATGTGAGAGAGTCACATCATTGGTTGCCTCCCGCATGCTCCCCAACCAGGGCTGGAAACCTGCAACCCAGGTATGTGCCCTTGATCGGAATTGAACCGGTAACCCTTCTGTGGAGGGCTGTGACACTCTAACCACTGAACCATGCTGGGCTGGGCCTTTTTTTTAACATTTTTCTTTTCTTTCTTTTTTTTTTTTTTTTTAAAAAAGACAGGTTTACAGAGATATAAGGTAAAAACAGTAACATTTATACTTTCAAAGTACAGGTCTATGAGTGTTGACAAATGTGAACAGTTGGGCAACCACAACAACAGTCAAGTTATAAGAACAGTTCTGTCATCCCTAACAATTCCTTACTGTCTCCTTTGTAGTCGACCCGTTCAGGACTCACTGGTCAATTTAAGCAAATTTCATTTAGATAACCTCCTGGGGTATCTTTCTAACCCTACAGGTATTAATTTTGTAAGAGAGAAAGCAAATAAAGTAATAAAACTACAAGTTTTATCTGTTAGTTTATAATTTGTATTCTTCCAATTTCCAGAAAGAAATTGAAAAAATTAAAACCCAGTTTGCAGGTAGTTTTTGACATCCTATATACAGTCATTAGACCTGACTTCCCTGTTTGCCACTCTTAAAAAGGGTGATAACTAAGTGGGTTTGGGGTAGAGAATAACACAGGCACAGAATTTTGCAAATGTGAAGTGCTAAATAAATGCAGCACAACAGCACAGTTTTTGAAGTGAAGATAGATAAGAGGGGCTTGTTAGATATCAAAGTGAAAGTCTAAACTGTCAGACCCAGGCTTAAAAATGAGGTCATTAGTGTCTCACCTGGAAATACTAATATGAAATATGAGAAACTACTCTAGGAGAGATACTCTATTTTTTTCTTTTAAAAAAATATGTTTTATTGACTTTAGAAAGAGAGGAAGTGACGGGGGGTGGAGGGGTGGGAGAGAAAGACAGATCCATCAGCTGCCTCCTACCTGGGATGGAGCCCGAAACCGGGGCAGGGATCGAACCTGTGACCTTTCAGTGCATGGGATGACGCTAAACCAACAGAGCCACACCAGCCAGGGCATACTCTATTTTCTATGTCTTCTCATGGAACAAAAAGCAACCAATGACAAGGAGGATATTATGTCCCCCAAATTATCTCTTTCTCTTCTCTCTGATCTCGCTGTTGTTTTGTCAGACCTTTCTTCATCTAGGAGATGTATTTCTTTTAAAAAAAATATTTATTTATTAATTTGATTGGGATGACATCAGTCAACAGGAACATACAGGTTTCAGGTGTGGGTTTCTATGTTATAAGATCTGTATATTGCACCATGTGCCCACCACCCAAAGTCAAATCTTCTCTTGTCACCTTGGAGACATATTTCTTATTCACAAAGTAAGTATGTGTCAGGCACCATGATCCCTATTCTATCCCTGTTGGTCTACCCAATTTCCTCTAACTCCAAACAGCCTTAAAGATGACATCCCCCCTTTCTGATACAGAAAGAAAATGCCTATAGCTTGACCATTCTTTGTTCTTTCACAGAACAGAAAAGTAAGGAGTCAGTCAGAATGAAGCCAACTGTTCTCTGTCTGAAGCCCAGGACGCAATTTTATCAGCTTTGATCAGGTGAACTATGTGGACAACAGGGGAGAATTACTTGTGGGGAGAATGGGGAAGAAGTGTTTACATGATTGCTGAGGTGCCCTCTTTGTGATGATGTAAAAGCAGAAATGGCTATCTTTGTGGCCATTCACTGACCTCAGTGAAACTGCTCCCAGAAGCACCTGGTGGGGCCCCTCCCGCCACTTCAAAGCTGGACACACAGATTACATCATGCCTGAGGGACACTCTCTCCAGGGCAAGGTAAGGCTAAAGGGAGAGGGGCCGTTAGCTAGGAATAGCAGGAAGTTGGGAAAATTGGATCTTGAAACCAGTCCTATTTATAAAAGAACATAATGTTGTGGGAACTGCGTGTTTGGGCAGAGATAAGGGAAATATTTCTGGTTTTGAGTAGGAAATCTATGTGCAGTAAGCAAACCAGTTTTAACAAGACACAAACATTTCCTGATGTCTTCTAAAATGTTGGCTAGGAACTTCAGAGAACATGTCTGCAAAATCAAGAGTAACACAGTGACTAAGACAGGAAAATCACATATATTAATTAATCACTGGTAGGCTGTGCATCTGAATAGTTCCAAGGAAAAGAAAGGTCAGCAAGAAAAAAGGAGGAAAACAAAGGAATAGAAATCGGAATTTCTGGAGTATTCTAGGCTTAGTGGAGTTGCCAGGAGTAAGTCTGCCAGAAAAGAAACGAGCAGGCAAAGACGCCTGGCTGGGTGAAGTGCAGCAGTATAGAAGCACGGATAATTAAGCAGTGTTGAGCAGATTTATGTGCTTGTGTGCGAGACTATGGATTTCTTTAGAGGCATTTTTGAGGCTAGAGAAAGCTAAGCACTAATCTGGATTTCTTAATCAGATTTTTTTTCTTTAATAAAGGAGAAAAGCATCTCAGTGTTTTAAACATTCTGATTCTCTAATTCATGGAAAAGCTGAGTTCCTAAGGATGCTTTGTTTACAGCAAAAGGTAAGACTGGACTTACTTCTAGTTATACAGCCCAAGTTTATAGCTGTTTTCTATTTCTGTAACTCTACTAACCCTTCTATTAAGCCTTTAAATCTCCAAGGCAGGGGACACGTTTTCTATCTTTTTGTGTTCTACAATAGTGGGTGTCTGGTGAATGGCAACAATGACTAGGACTGCTGAGAATGTATGAATACCAGTAATGCACAGGGGTTGGCAAAAGTAGGTTCACAGTGGTGAGTCCATGAGACACAGAATTTATTATTATACTAGTGGCCTGGTGCACAGATTCGTGCACATTGAAAGGAAATTAATTAGAAGGTGGCCAGCGGGGCGGGACTGGGTGAGACAGGCCGGACATGCCCTGGAGCCAACCTCCTATGGTCCTTCCCCAGGGTGGCTCAAAGGGCATCTTTGGAGTGAGCAGAGTCCTTCCGGCAGGTGGGGTCCCTCGGCCTGGCTTGCGGGGATCAGGCCGAAATCAGCTCTCCAACATCCCCCGAGGGGTCCCGGAGTGCGAGGGCACTCCGCAAAGTTGCTGTCATACAGGGTGTGGAATGCAAACGCAAGTGTGCAGTAAACCAGATTCGGGCCGACAGTGCCCCAGCAACAACATAATCCACGCCGGAAGGTGGAATCATGTGCAGTCCTGAGAGGAATTGGGCTCCCTCCTCTCTGGTTCCAGGGTGCATCACCCGAGAACCGCAGCTGCCAAGTCACCACAGCATGGAAGCTCCTGCATTGAGTATCTGCCCCCTGGTGGTCAGTGTGCATCATACCTACCAGCCGGTCAGATGGTAGGACTGTCACTTAGCATATATATATATATATATATATATATATATAATTATTATTATTTCTTTATTAATTATTGTATTATTTATTTGTATTATTTGTCTTATTATTGTTATCACTTTGTATCATTACATATGACTTATATTTTAGGTAATGATAGCTGGTAATTTAACCTACTTTTGCCTACCTCTGCATGTCAAAATTCATGAGTATTATTTATATTTGAAACAATAACCCATTTGGTTTTGAAGTATCATCCTGCCTAAATGGATGAAGCTAGTAGGAAATGCTGCCTTTGTACCAGGCAGGAGGAGGTCAGAGATGGCCGAGGATGTGACATAGTATGTGTTCATCCTGGAGGGCCACCTACTATCTCCTCCCCACTGCTATCTCCTTCCCACACGTACAAGGAGGCATGGATTCTGCAGGACAATAATAAGTTCAGGAAACAGACAAGCTGATAGGAGAGTGAAATCAAAGAGGACAGAGTACACAGGTTCAAAGAATTCCCCTAACAAGTTCTAAATCCAAACACTTAGACTTCTCTCAAGTTGGAGGAGAACTTGAGAGCCACCTATGTTAAGTAAATTGGGGACAGAGGAGGAAGAAAAGTTTACATAGAATTAGAGAATCTTTAATTTAGTGCTGGTAGGGACCTCCAATATCCACTGTTTATTGAGTGGATATTGAATAATATCCATGCAGTACCTAAGATAAACACAGCCACAGGACTTAAATTAGACCCTTTACTCTTACTACTCCACCACTGTCTCTCAATGCTTTTATTATATTTGTAAGGTATCTTTAAAAATCCTCTCTGCAGTTTGACAAAGGTCTCTAACACACTGAAAAATAAATAACATCTTTTCTAAATGAAGAAGCAGAATTCAGAGAAAAATACTTAGGCTGTAAAACAATTCTCAACTGTCTTGAACTAGTTAACTTTGGAAATCCGCTCAGTCCTCCAGGGGTTCAGTTCCTGTAACTGTCAAATGAAGAGGTAGGATTATCTGCATCACGAACTCAAATGTCTACAATGGTCAGTCAATTAATATAAATGCATGAAGAATCATGTAAGACAATAGGTGCAAAGCTGCTTGTGTTATGACCAAGCAAACTGGCTGTCTACTTATACTGGTTTAAAAAACATACTATATGGGCCAAACAAAATACACTGGAACTCTAGGCTAGACCAGACCACCCAAACTCCTTCCAGCTCCCAAGTTTAATGACCCTAAAGAATACTAAGCCTCATCCACAAATTACAACATCAGTTATTTACACATTTCTATTGAAACAGAAAAAAGGCAGTGATACAAATAAGTGAACAGAGACTCACAGATAAACAAGCTACCGGTCAGCCAACAGCTTACTCTCCTTTATTCCACTATCCTCCATTCCCCGACCAGGTGAGTATCATTTTACTCAGTTTGGGCAGTGAACACAGATTATTGTAGGGTGAGCAGACCCTGCCAACTGGCATCTAAAATTTCAAAATGAAATGATACAATCATTAAAGTTAAATTCAGGTCCCTAAAGTAGATTTAAATTGGAGATCAAGTTTTGTAGGAAATAAAATTTTCAGTAATTGATTCCTCCATCCGTATTTTCTACTCAAATGAATAATACTTCATTGCATTAAACTTATATCTAAAAGTCATCCATCCAAATTAACTTTCTTATGCAACACAAATTGTTTTATATGTTGCTACTTTCTTTTACTCCTTAAAAATTATTGTAAGCAGTCATAATCACCCGAACAGTTCACCACCATACCTTACTATTTTTGGTATAAACCCTTTGGCAACTCCTAAAGCAGAAATGGTTGAACTCTTTAAAAAAAGAGGGAGTGAGATGGGGGTGATCATAGGGATATTAGAAAACTACTTGCCAGTTTCTGGAACCATAAAAGGACACAATCACTTTCTGTAGCTAAAAAGGAAAGAAGTTTAAAAGTTGAGATTTATATTTGTCAGTCCAATTGGTTTGCAGGAAGCTTTAGCATTTACCAAAAAACCCTTATTTATATATGAAGGTAGAAAAATTAAGGTGACCTTTCTTTCTTGTGCTGTCAAATGGCAAAAATCAGAATAACAACATTTAATTAGCAGTTCCTCTATTCAGCTCAAGCCAGTGCCCCCCATACCAAAACCAAACTTATAAAAAACTGAACATCTAAAATTGTAGAAACATAATATACTCAAAAATAGTCTTAAGAATGAACAAATGCAAATTTCATGCCATTGGAAGGCTAAGGGTCAGACATCATCCCTTTTAGTATGTTAACAACCATCAGAAAGAATTACAAATTTTAAACAGGAAAGAGCTGGTTCTTTAATAAAATACCAAATATAAAGGTCTGGGTTCATTTGTTCTGGCTGGCAAACCTTCCATAGAACTGCCACGCTAAAGCTAAACAAAAGCTATTAGGCTGGCCCAGAAGCACAGCACAGACAATCTGAAAAACACCTTTCATGGCATGAGGACATTATTTTCAATGTCAGAAAGTGCCAGGAGAACTGCCTGCCTCAATGTGACTGCAGGCAGCTTTCCCAAGTCCCTCTGCTTCGCTAAGCATGAGTCATAGAGAGAGGAGAGCGCTCCCTGGCAAGGATACATACAGTCTTTCCTCTCTGGTTCCACACTTGCTCTCCTTTTATTTTATTATATATATAAAGCTTGATGGATAATAGTTAAATAGGTTCCAGATAAGCTTAACTGACGGCGTTTGAACACCAGGGATACAATCTATCATTGCAGAAGTCTTGTTCCATTGTGAGCCACAGACGCAGGGAAGCATCTTCCGCATCCTAAAAAGGGCTGGGCCCATTGGTCATGTGTCAGGTGATGGCTGCACTTTGTGGGAGAGGAGACAGAAACAAGCTACGAAAATACCTCCACTTCCCTAGCCTCCTAAACATCATTAGCTCATCTGCCGGACAATTGCAGCGAGCTGGAAGGGGCAGCAACTCGTCCTTTATGTGTGCACATTAAGTGGAATTTCAACTGCAGTAGCCATAGGCTTTCCACAGGTACATGGCTGCTACGATGCATGAAGCCTTCAGCGAGCAGGCACAATTTTCCCAGCACTAACTTTAGGCAAAAAAGCAAGGGAGCTAGTTAAAAACATTGTTTTTAAACACAGAATAACATTAAGGAGTGTTACACGAGAGAGAAAACAGTTCCACTTCTGTGCCTACATGGAATCACTTGTTAGAACAGAATGGAGCATTTGGTGAGGGCAAAGCTGCTCTATTCTGCATGTGAGCATTCATCCATCCACTATGAATCAAGATAATATGCCGGGCACCGAGTGATGTAGAGAAACAAACACACTCCTTGCCTTCAGTGAGGTTAGATTGGGATTATTTAAAAACAAGTGTTTTTGTGAGCAGACCCTAAAACAAGCTAAAAAGGCTAATTCAGAAACATCATATGCAAGCCTTTATTTATAGAATGACTAGAGGCCCGGTACACGAATTCGTGCATGTGTGGGGTCTGGTGGGCCCGCCCCAATGGGGGCCCACTGGGTGGGGCCAGCTGTGGGGTCTAATGCTGGAAGCTATAGCTTTCCCTCAGCTGGATCTAATCATACTTTAAGGATGCCCAAAAGAAAACACATAACAAAAACTGTTTTGCATTTCACATGCCATGAAATGAAGTTGTTTATGTGTTGTTTGCAAATGTATATCAAGATGGATGATGGCCCTTTAATGATTTTTGCTTTCTTTCCGGGGCTCTGCCCTCAGTTTCCCAATATGATCTTCATGTCTGTTTGTTTAAAAGTTTTTCTATTTTTGAATGTGCCTACCCTTCACTGTTGCTCCTGGGGCCTGTGGGTCCTCTTTGCCACCCCTTTTAAAGAGAGATTGAAAGCTCACCTAATCTGCAAGGCACCGCAATTTCACAAAATCCCCAGCCAGCCTCTCTACATTCCTCAGCAAAAGGCCGCCATCCTGTTAATGCTCAGGTGGCCTTTTTGGCTAACTTGGAAGGTCTCCTGGGGCTGCAGGCTGTGAAGGGAGAATTCCACACCTTGGCTGCAGTATTAGCAGAGCCCTCTGGAGACTCTGGTTGGGGACAGAGGGACTGATAATTATTTTCTTGTGCTTTCACTAAATGCACATGCACCAGGGAGCCAGGCAGTGATTTAGGGGTGTTGGGGGCGCTCGGGGGCAGGACCAACCAGTGTGAGGGGCCGTGGGAGGTTTGATGGCCGGCCCCGTCCCTCGCTAAGGCTTTTATTATATAGGATTGTTTCATAATACCCTGGCACTACATTTTAAAAAATTGGCTCTCAATAGAAAAATGAATTCAACTTTTCTCTTCTCTTCCCAATAATCTGTCTTTTTGTTTGTTCTCTGCAGATATATTTAAAAAAATAAAATGCTGCAGATATAAATAAAACCGCACCTGCCTCCTCCCACTTTCCAGAGGAGAAAAGTTGGTGTCCCATCACTCTCATATATGATTTTATTACCCAGAGATGTGTCCTGTGTTGAGTACTTTAAGGTACACATGCCTTTTAACTCTGCTTCTGAGGGCTTGTCTGATAGAGACCTGCGCCAAACCACAGCAGTGTATGCGTCTGCAGGAGAGGAAACAAAATTAACTGCGATCTCAGGCATGAGGGTGGATCAGAGGCCACCTTTACCATGGAAATCAATCAGCACTGCCACCAGAGAAATCCCTGGTGAGGTGTTAGGCTAAGGCCTGTGGCATAATTGCCTTTGGTAGTAGAGAGTAGTTAAGATATAAGATTTGGCATCAGATAAGACGTCATTCCTACTTTATAACCCCAGGAAACCAATGGTAAAACCTCAGGATCCTATTCTGTAAAATGGGAATAAAAGTTATATCCACTTCATCTGGCACGAGTCTAGGCTGATAGGAGGATGAGGCGATCAGACATGTGAACTGCTTGTACAATGGCTAGCACACAGCTCTTCAGACAACCTGGACAGAGCAGCCCACAGCAGCCACATGCGAAGGGTTATGGAGATCAATGTGAGCTGTTATGACTAACTAGAGGCCCGGTGCACGGATTCGTCCAGGGCGTGTCCGACCCGTCTTGCCCAGTCCCAATCAGCTGGACCCTAGCAGCAAGCTAACCTACCGGTCAGAGCATCTGCCCCCTGGTGGTCAGTGTGCATTATAGCAACTGGTCAAAGGGTTGAACACTGAGCCTATTAAGCTTTTATTATATAGGATTTACCTCCACATGGGATGTGACTTGCATAGTGCTGGGCACATATATGCAACAAATACCTGACTGCCACTGGCCAACTGGGATGGGATAGAGTAGGAAGGAGAGGGTCAGTAAGAGGGTAAGAGCCCTGTGCCCCTCATCCTAGACATAATCTCAAAAGAGGAGCTGGGAGGTGAAGCAGAGGGGAGAACAAAGAGACTTTTCACAATCACAAAGGCTCAGAGCCAAATAGTACAGGGTGTGCCAGTCATTCTGATGACTTGTAGCAGGGTTTCTGATCTTATTTACGATAGAAAAAGGTCCAGACAGGAGAAGGGAGTTGGGAGGTGACCTAATGAGGAGTTCATTTGCTTATTAGTGCTCTTCTGCCCTTGGACCGGTTTTCGTAAGTCTGGCAAGACGAGTTACAACACAATAGAGTTTATGCTGAGTCCTCTTTCTGTTTGGTGCCCACCAGCCTCTAGCTGGAGTCAACAATGAAGGAGAGTGGACACCTACTAAAGATAAACTGAACTACTCAAAAGAGAAGCTACAATGATCATGGCTCTGTCCATGCCTGGGACAGAATCTCAGAGGAAGGAAATAGGTATCTATGTAGAACATGTCACCTAAGCAAGCCCAGGAAAAAAAGGAAAAGAGCAGCAAAGACAATGCATTTGCTGCTAAGCAAGCAGCTGTCCCAGCCTGCAATCTCTGTCCCCCTGAGCAGCCAACAACCCTCTTGTTTCACTACTTACCCAACACTGGTAACCCCAAAAGATTTAAGGCTCAGACCTCCCACTCCAGCCCCCACCCAAATGGAGTCATCAGACCTTCTTTCAGACAACCTGGAGAAAGCACCTGACAGCAGCCACATGATAGCAAAGGGCGACTGAGTTAATGAAATATCTATGAAAAATACATACCAGCTTTTCTCATGTTGAAAAACACATGTGGATACAACTAACCACTACTAACTGTGTTTTAGGATCCTATGTTAATATAGGGGGAGAGAGAGAGAGAGAGAGAGAGAGAGAGAGAGAGAAAGAGAGAGAGAGAGAGAGAGAGAGAGAGAGAGAGAACTGTTGCTATAGTGACCACAGAATTTGATCATTTCTAAAATTTTCCATAGTCCCATGCAACCACAGGAAAGTCTAATTAATTAGCAATGCTTGTACTAACTATATTTCTATGAATAAATGAATGAATACTTATGAAAGGGCAACATACTAAAGAGCTTGCTTTTTTGAGTATTTAGAAATATTGCCAAGTGCAACAATATGAATGGCTCTTGAGAGTATCATGCTAAGTGAAGTAATAAGTTAGACGGAAAAGAACAAGAACCATATAATTTCAGTCATGTGGAATGTATAACAGAAAGCAACAACTGAGCAAACAAACTCATAGACACAGACAACAGTATGGTGGTTATCAGAGGGGATAGGGGTGGGGGAGGATGAAGGGGGTCAAACACAGGGTGCGGCAAAAATAGGCTTTCAGTTATTCATATGGACAATAATATAATAATTAATAAATAATGTAAGAATAAACTCTGTTTTGCATACTCACAACTTAAACCTACTTTTGCCACACCCTATATGGTGATGGAAGGAGATTAGACTTTGGGTGCTGAGCACACAACACAATATACAGTTGATGTATTATAAAGGTGTACACTTGAAACTTACATAATGTCATCCAATGTTACCCCAATGAATTTAATTAAAAAAAGTAATACATTTCTTGATACATGGTCAATATATACATATACATCTGAAATAAGAATAGCAGATGTGGAAAAGGACCAAGAGTCTATATATTAAGTCAGTGCCCACTGCCCCTGATGTAAACAGTCAGTGAATAATTACGTCCACAATTTTTTTCTTTTTAGGCATTCAAGGAGACAACACATAGATGATGTATTCAATAATAAAATCAGTGCTCAACTTTTTTTCAACTTTTACATATCCCAGTCACTGGGCTAACCACTTTTTAAAAATTATTCCATTTACGTATGAGAACAAGTCTACATAAGGTATTTATTATCCTCATTTTATAGATGAGGAAACTGAACGTCAAAGGATTAAATAACTTCCCCAAGGTCACAGTTAAAACAAAGCCAAAATTTAAACCCACACAGTCCAACCTCAGAGCTCTTGACCACTGAGCCGTACTGCCTGGTGGTATAATTAGGTGATTTTAGGGGCAAAGTCTCTATTAACTTTCTATCAAAAACTGGGGCCTCTTAATGCTCCAATCAGGGTATCAACAATGGAACAAGAGGTGCTATTCCAATTAAGATTATCCTCTTAGGAGAGGGCATTTGGCTAGAAATCCTTGCATTTCAGAGGTTAGAGATACAATCATTTGGTTTGAGTCATCCTGTCTGAAAGCTACTGCCATTTCTCTCCTGATGCTGGAATACAATGTCCTCCCCACCCCTCACCCCTCTGAAATGGTTAGCAAGCACACAGCCCTGGAGTTTCCACTATTATCCACCAATGACATCAAATGTCACCATTTGCTATGACATCGCCTCAGTGACCATATGCATCTAATGACATCACAGACATGTGTATCTGTGTCTGATATATTTTCATGCATGATAGGATTATGTGTTTTATTCCCTTACAGGTTTATACATACATTTACATAGGAAAATGCTATCAAATGGATAATATGCACCTCATATTTAAGATGCAGAGCTACAACCATTCCAAAATTTAAATACCTAGAGGTATTTATAAAAGAATTAAAAAAAACTTAAAGGGGAGGGGTAGGCAGGAGACAGGACGGGTGCTGACTTAGTGGCAAGGCATCCTATTATAAGAATATTGCAGAGCTGGAAAGAGGCTCTTCAAATTATCCATTCAACCCCATTCACTTTCATCATTAAAAAGAAAGTGAGCTTAAAGTGATTATGCAAACTCAGCCAAGAGCTCTTTAACAATTTCATTATGTAAATTATATTATCTAGGCCTTAATGTACTGCCTTCTTTCTTTTCTTCCAGCTACCTAAAGCACTGCTGTGGGTGTGACTGCAGAAATATATGGGTGAGGTGGAGTAGAGGCAGTTCAGAAAGAAGCCTCCCAGGGGAGTGGGAATTATTCCATGTGCTCTGATTTTAGGCTTTTGCCTCAGTGGTCCTCAAATCAATAAGTCTGTTATGATGTTCATTATCAGAAAATGTCCACCAGTTCTGCACTCTGCGCCTCTACGCTGACTCAGGCTGTGCTATCAGAGTGCAAGAATAAAATGAAAACATTATGAGACTCCTTAAAGCCTAATGCAGTCTTCCATCGATCGTCAAAGGTTATTAGTATTCTTACAGGATGCTATGGTGTGCTCCTGTACAGAACAATTAGACATGCCATTCTTGGTAAGCTCAGGATCTAAGGCAGTCCCTAGGATGATTTCCTAAATACAAATGTAAAAGTACAATGGATGTGCAATATGTCATTTACATACTACTGTATGCAGGAAGGAAAGCCACCCATAAGGTATCCCGGGTACCTGAAGGTTCAGCTTTGATTCCCCATCCCACTGCCAATTCTATTTAGAATTGTAACGATATTTGGTGGGAATTTTTATATAACTATACCCTATTACAAATAGCTATGTACCTTTGGGAAAGTCTTTTATTCTTTCTCAGATATAGTTTCCATCTCTGTAAATAAGATTATTTTGAACAGCTCAAATAGACTATGAATCTATGTAATCTGGCCTTTAGAGGTCCACAAATGCCTAGACTATTTATTTCTCCCTACATTAAAATGACTGCAGACTTTTTCTTCCCTGGTTGACTAGTCTTCTTTCTCTCTTCCTACTATGGGGCTACTAGAGAGAAACTGACTAGTATGTCTACTACCTACACCCACTATCCTGAATCAAGGGAATCTGGCCTGCTGGTAGTTCCATTGTTTCCGTGGTGATTCATGTGCATGTGTTTTATGGGTGGTCTGTTTTAGAAGTCCAAAATTCCATATTCCAGGCCAGGCTGGGCAGAAAGAATAAGAATCAAATTTTTATGACACACCAAATGAAGTAATATTTCACTATTGCTATTATTTAGTAGGTGTGAATTGGAGTGGTGGTAGTGAAAAGATTTTAGAAATGGCTGTCTTGATTGAGATAGGATTTTGTGATTCTACAGAGTAATTGAATACAATGCTTATCTAACTAAGGATTTGATCGAGACTTGGAGAGTCTCTGCTACCAGAGAAGCTGCTAGGAAAGCCCACACATCTAAGTGCCATAATGCACTGATGTTTAATGTGTAATATAAAGAAGCCTACTATGTTCTCTGAGTTTTTAGAAGCTTCTCAAGTAAAAGGAGTCAATAAATTTTGTGCTTTCCATGATCTAGGCTAAATATGAAACATTTTGTCTCCATGATTTTAATGATTAAAGACCTTGGGTGGAAATGTAGATCATAAAAAAGCTTACCTGCGGGTGACCACCTCTCCAGCCCAAATATCTCCCAACACTGCAGACCCATATATTCAATTGCCTTCTAGACTCTTCCATTTGGACCTCACACAGGTCCACACAGGCTCATCATATTCAGAACTGAGCACATTATATCTACTCTACCTTCTACCCTCCTTCCCTCAACCATGGTTCTTAAACTTCCTGTATTCTTGATTTCCAATGGTCCAAGACCACTTCAGATCACTAAGTTCACCCAATCCAGAAAACTCTATGCTCTGGATTCTACTACCAGACCTCTTGAAATTCTGTTAGTCTTTAGTCTACCCAGTTAAAAAATCTAATTCCCCCAGTAGCTTCTTTATAAGCTTCCTTTAAAAACCTATTTTAAATTGCAAAAGGCTATCTCTTCTGATATAAATGCAATTTTCCTGAAAATTTAACCATTATAGAAAAGTATAAAAAAGGAAAAAATCACTTGAATACTCACCACCCAGAGCTGGTTTTCCATTGTTTATTTAGCTAATCTGCTAGTGATTTAACCAATTCCCTAGTGGTGGGCACATTTCACTAGTATAAACAAACTACAGTTAGTTTTCTTGACCTATGTACTTAAGATCACTAAGATCACCCAATCCAGAAAACGTGATGCTCTGAATTCTATTAACAGACCTTCTGAACATCCTTATTTCTCCCTAGAATAAATTCTTTCAAAAAAGTACCAATTTAAGTTCCTATCAGTTTGCTAAGAACGTCTGTTGCCCTGAGAATGGATATTGATTAACTTTTAATCTTCCTTAATATGACAGGCAAAAAGTATTTCATATGGTTATTTGCCTATTCTATTTAGTGGTAAGGCTAAACATCTTTTCATATGTTTACGGTCTATTTGACTTCCTTGTTTCTAGAATTGCCCTTTTTAATTTTTTCCTATTGAATGTTTATCTTTCTATTATTGACTAGAGGCCCGGTGCATGAAAATTTGTGCACTAGGGGTGTCCCTCAGCCCAGCCTGGGCCCTCTCACAGTCCGGGAGCCTAAAGCCGCAGTCTGGCCTCCCTCTGCGGGAGGTGACCAGGTAGGCTGATCAGGGGATGGCGCCAGTCTGCAAGTGGCTGGCCCCGCTCCCCTCCAATTGCCCCTCTGCCGCCGCTGGTTGCCACCATCCCCGCCCTCACCCATTGCCGTCCCCTCCCTCTGCCCACTGGCATACGCCTCCGCTGGCCTGGCGCCGCCTGCTTGCTGGCCCTGCCCCCCACCGACCTGTCATTCTACCATTTGGTCGATTTGCATATTACACTTCTATTATATAGGATAGTTTAGAACTCATTTTTAAGGCCCTTTGCTAATTATCAAATTATTTGAGATAAGGTTTACTCAAAATGCAGATCATCTCACAAACTGATAATAACACAAAGCTAGGCCACATGGGACCACTGTAACCTGAATCAAACTAAGTGCTACCTGTATGCAGTCAGGGGGTTACTGCTGGCTGGAGGGATCTGAGATGGCATCGTGGATTCTGGGCACTTAAGATTTGGCAGATTTTTTATAGGAAATAAATAAATCCTCAGGGCCAAGAGCAGGCCCCACTTTATAGAGGAAATACAATTAATATTCAGCAAAACTGAATGAGTCAGGAAAGATAACTGAATAAATGTAAGGTTTATGTTAGCGATTGATGATATCTGGCTGGAAAATTAGGTCGGACCCAAATTATATAAACAGTCTGGGCTATCCTTGAAATATGTGGCATGAAGAACAGGGTTGAGCCTTAGGGAATGGGGAGGTTGGATAATCATTTTATTGCTCCTCTAACTTCAAATCTAGTAAATGCTAGTGGACCTACTGATAACTGTCAGAACACATGAGTCACACAGCTTTTTCACCTCAATAAAGAAAGGTTAGTTGGACAGATGTCTCACAGAGTTATAAAACAAGTGAATAATGATATTCACATCTCTGTTTTACAACTGGGAATTGTAAATCCAATGAACCATAAATATAACATGTAAAACACAAGCAATATCTAGCGTCTTGATTGAAATAGGAGCCTGGGTATGTTATGAAAACCAAGACTATGATATGACTTCAAGTAGATCTACAATATTAAAATAAGACCAAGTACTTTATTTTAAACTAATGATTAGACTTTTGAAATAAAAGATGCTGATCTGAAATTTGTTAATGATATTTTCTCTTTTTTGAAGGTTTGCTATAAACAAATTTTAATATGGATACAAGAAACAAAAATAGAAAACAGGTTAGAGCTTGACCTAGGAGAAGGGGAAGATACAACAATGTGGAGGGAGAAATAATAGGCCCTGGTGAATAGACAAAAAATGAACCAAAGTTACTGGGATATTCAAAGTAAATCATGAAGAAAGAGGTGACAGGTTGGAAGAGTACATATATCTACCTACCTATGCAGCAGTTCCTTTATTCTCATAGAATTGAAAGACATTGGGTCTAGAAAATCAGATACCCACACAGCCTCCTCCTACTTCTGAGACCCGCACCTTCTGTGTGATCCACTCCTAATGTGCCATGGAAGCGGGTGTCTGTAACAGCTTCCCTCAATGATGGCTCCACGGAGGGCACACACCTCTGCCCCAATTCAGTAAAGGAGTTCAACAGCAACCTTCCCAAGGCATGAATCTGAATGTAAGTGAAGTCCCCAAGGTGGCACTGTGTGCTTTTCATGCTCTATGTATCTGCTGTCGACTCAGTTCCTAACCACAGACAGAGAAATGACAAGGGGGATGCTACTGAACTATAGAAGCAGAAATACAGAAGGACCAAAATGTTCTATGTGTTACCATTAGGTCCATGAACCTTTCCACAAAGTAGAACACATGTTTATTTTTATGGCAATAGGGCCCTGAAAGCCTCCCCAAAATGGGGCTCAGGGTTTGAGGGAAAGCCATCTGGAGAGCAGTGCCCTCTTGTAGGTATGGGATGCTTTAACTTTCCCAGAGCATTTCTACATGTATGAGCTGAGTGATTCTTACACAACTTCTATCTTTATTTTAAAGATAAAGAAAACTGAGGTCAGCAAGGCTAAGTGACCTGACCAGTGTTAAACTATAATCACGTTGGTAGAATCACATGGAATTTCCAATTCCAGTCCATGGCTTATTGCCAACCACACTTCCCTAGACTGATTTTCTGTTTTATTTGAAACTGCCTTAAAAAATAGTTTCATATAATGTATGAGCAGAGGAAGACAATGTGTATGCACTAAGGATTTTATTGGTATTAATTTAGTTATAGATTTTTTCTATCATTCATTCAACAAAGATTTATTGAGGCTCAGCTATGTTCCTGGCATGGCTAAGTGCTGGGAATACAAATCAAATATGATATAATCATTATCCTTGAAAAGTTCACCTTAGATTGGTGGTTCTCCAGAAATACATTTTATCCAAAGTCAAATGCCTTCAGTCAAAATCAAATTTACTGCTGCCAAATATGTAGATATCAAAACAAGTGGAAAAGAATCTGTACTGTCATGCAGTAATAAGATCTTTAAAAAATAAAAATGTGTGCTGATATTACTTTCTGAATAGATTATCCAGGTGAACTATGTGAATCACTACAAGATACTTCGCCAAAAAGATCTGACAGCACAGTCCAAATGATGACTATCTGCAAAGAAAGGTAATACTTAGAAATGAAAATAGGGAGAGAGAGAAAAAAAATAATCTAAAGGCATTAAAAACCACTTGCACAGTGACTCCCAACCTCAATAAACATGGGCACAAAAATCAGTCTCAGAAGTTTTCCTACTTGGTTTCAAATCTGTATTGTATCCAGAGTTGAAAACTAACTCTGTGTCTATGACAGGGAAAGATCACCCTAAAAATAATCTAAAAGTCAACTCCTTAAAATATAGTAAAAATTTGGAATCATACACATGACAAATTTAATTTACCATAGGACTATATCACAATGTAACCTTACTTTCAAAATCACTGTCTTTCAATCTTCTAAAAGCCCAGAGGCTTATAGACCTCTACTAACAAATCAAAACAAATATTAGGCAACTTGTGCCTTTGTCCTTGAAAAGATATGATTCTCTTTGCAGCATGAGTGTTTCTGAACAGGAAGTATAGTATTTTGGCACCACTAAGGGAAGGTGACATGAACATGCCAGAAATATGAGCATATATTTTGAGGAGGATGAAACATATCACCACAATGTCATGATGATTTAAATGTAACCTACCTGGATGTTTGTGGAGCTGACAATAATGATTTTATGAGATTGGGTGATATGGAAAATGCATCCTTTCAGGCTATGATCAAGGCCCTCTGCTACACTAGCTGTTGGTCTTGGAAAAGCTTCCTCTCTGGCTTACTTTCTTTATCTACAAAAGAGGGCAAAACAGTATCTGTTCTTTCAATTTTGCAGGATGGTTAACAAAAATGAGATGACAATGTACTTTTGTATAGATACAAGTAATTATCATTGTTTGACCTTTATCTTGATCACCCACAATGTCATTCCCATTGATGGGTGGCCAACTGGACTTTGAGAGCTTTATTCATTCTCATCCCCATCTGACTAAGCATTCCTGAAGGCAGGGAGTTAGTGTGAACAGCCATTTGTACTTCCACTGAAAGAAGTGCATTATGGAAAGATGTAATTAGCCAGTTCTGGTGCTCGCAGCTCCAATGGGAAGTAGGGGGCAAAGGAAGGAATATGCATCTGGCTTTCCGGGTAATTCTTTCATTGATACTATTATTTGTATGGTGCATTACAATTCAAAATCGTTACATAAGGGATGTGACTAGGGATTAAATCAGCCGCAGCAACTGTATAATCAGGTCCAAGCCTGCATCTTTCAGAAAATGCTACCTTTTCCTTAACTTATCTGTCTAGAAAAGGCAGTTTTTTTTCTTATTTGTACAAAGATGCCCTAAAGGCTGTTTGAGGTCCTAGTCACATATCTGAGACTTTCAACCATCACTTAAGCTTCCCCATGAGAGAGAGTGAGGAGGGAATTCATAAATACGGTATTTGGAAAATATTTCTAATGATTAATGAGGTAAATATAGACGGGTGGTAATGGAGGCTGAGCAAAATGGTAGACAGAATTGTGGTCTTTTTCCTCTGCTAAAACATATTAGGCAGCTATAATAGTTAAAACAAGTGTGATGCTACTGAATGAAAAAGCAGATCAATGGAATAGCACAAGAAGTTTAGAGATAGACCCCAACACAAATAAGTTAGCATGTGATAAGGTAGCATGTCATATCAATAGGCAAAAGATGAATTACTCATGGCATTAGGATAATTGAGTAGCCATTTGTTTTATGCATGTGTAGGAATATGTGTACATATGAATCTATACCTCACATACTCAAAGCAAAATAAACTCTAGATGAATTATATATTTACATGTTAAAAACACAAGCATATATTCACTGGAGGAAAATTTCTTGGGATGGAGAATGTCATTCTTAGTCTGATACAAAGTCATAAAAGAAGAGACTGATAAATCAGTTACACACACACACACACACACACACACAAAATGTTTATATAGCAAATACTACCATAAGGCAAAGTAATCTTAAAAAAACAAATAGAAAAAATATTCATCAATTCAAGCCTATTTCCTAAAGATTAAGAAAGGTCCTACAACCAATAAGAGAAAGACCAACAATCCAGGAGAAAGGATATAAGATAAGAAAGTTCACAAAAATATGACTTCTAATCTCATCAATAATAAAATATACAAAATAGCCCTGGCTAGTGTGGCTCAGTTGGTTGAAGTGTCATTCCATACACCAAAAGGTCTTGGGTTTGATTTCCAGTCAGGGCACATACCCAGGTGGTGGATTTGATCCCCAGTCAGGGTATGTATGGGAGGCAACAGGTCAATGTCTGTCTCTCTGTCTCTCTCTCCCCCTCCTCCCCACCCTTGTCTCTCCCTTCTTCTCTGTAAAATCAATAAAAACATATCCTTGGGTGAAGATTTTAAAAAATTATATATACATATAATAAAACGACATGGAGAAGCCATATAGCTGTTCTAAAATACTAATTTGTAATTTTAAAATCTTAAGAAGAAAACTCCAGGCCCAGATGACTTCACTGGTAAATGCTATCAAACACTGAAGTAATAGCCCGGTGTGGCTCAGTGGTTCAGCATTCATCTATGAACCAGGAAGTCACTGCTTGATTCCTGGTTAGGGCACATGCCTGAGTTGCCGGCTTGATCCCCAGTAGGGGGTGTGCAGGAGGCAGCTGATCAATGATTCTCATCATTGATGTTTCTCTCTCTCTCCCCACTCCCTTCCCCTCTGAAATCAATAAAAATGTATTTTAAAAAACACTGAAGAAATAATATACCATCTTATACAAATTTCAGAAATAGAGGGAACAGTTCCCAATACATTTGGCATAACGTAACACTAATGCCAAGACCACACAAGGATGTTATAAGCAAAAAAATTTTGAGACCAGCATTACTGACAACATAGGCATAAATATCTCTAACAAATAATAAAAAATTAACTTTATGAATACATTAGGATAATACATTGTTGGGACTTCATCCCAAGAATACAAGGCTGAATTAACATTTGAAAACCAATAAAAGTAATACAATAAAATAACAGAATAAAGGAGAGAAAACCTATATGGTCATCTCTATATTTGTAGAAAAAGAATTTAACAAAATTGAGCACCCATTTATGACAAAAATTCTCAACAAACTAGAAATAAGAGGGAACTTCCTCAAACTGATAAAAATCATCTATGAAAACTATATTAAACATTTTCCCCCTAAGACTCGGAAAAAACAAGGATCCCTGCTCCCACTACTTCTATTCAACACTTAATTGGAGGTCCTAGCTAGTGCAATAAGGCAAGAAAAAGAAATTAAAAGGCCTAAAATTTGGAAAGGAAGATGTAAATGTATTTCTATCCACTGACAACATAATTAGATATGAAGAAAACACTAAGGAATCTACAAACAACTTCTAGAACTATCAAATGAGTTAATCAAAACCCTAGGATGCAGATGTAAAAATCAGTTGTATTTCTAGTAGCAACTGGAAAATGAAATTTAAAAAAATGACTTGTTACATCAAAAACCATAATATACTCAGTAATAAATTTAACAGAAGACTTGCAAGATGCCTACACTATAAAATAACCAAGTTTTATAGAACACTGCTGGAAGTAAAGAAGACTTAAAAAAAATTAAACTATGTTCATGGCTTGGAAGACAGAATATTTTATGACATCATATTAAGACTTAATTAAGATGTCAACTCTTCTTCAACTGACCTGTATATTTAACAAAATTCCAATCAGAATTGGAGACAATTTCTTTAACAGAAATTGATGACCTGATTCTAAAATATATATATGAAAAAGTAAAGCATCTATGATAGCCAAAACAATATTAAAAAAGAACAAAGTTGAAGGACTTACAGATCAGGCTTCAAGACTTCCAGTAATTATGAGTGTAGTATTGACATTAGGATAGACAGATCAGTGGAAAAGAATAAAGAAAACATTAATATCCCATACAGAAAAAAATGAATGTCATCACTTATGCCATACACAAGAATTTTGGTTTGAAATGTAAAATCAAATTGAGACATCAAATATAAAATGACAAAGTTTTAAAGAAAACAGAAGAATATCTATGACTAAGGGGTAGGCAATAATAACTACTTAGGACACAGAAAATAATTACCATAAAATAAAAGACAAATAAATTAGAATTCATCAAAATTTAAAACTTGTGCTCATCAAAACATGCCATTGAGAAATTAAATAGGATAGCCATATATTAGGAGAAAATATTTGCAAAACAGATTTATGACAAAGAATAGTAAAAATTAGGACAAAGAATAGTAAGAATCAGGTTTCTTACCATCAGAGAAAGGAATTACAAAATAAGGAAAAGATCAAGACTAAAATGAAACCTGAAATGTTAGACTAAAATAGGAGACACCTGAACAGCAAGATGCTTTGAAATATATATGTATATATATATATATATATATATATATATATATATGGATGAAAGGAAGGATTGATAGATTTCTAACTTTGTCCACTGAGGAAGCCTGGGAGCAGTGACACCCCAATAGCAATGAGCACAGTGACATCCAGATTTTGGCTTCTGAATGCCATTCTCCTCTAAAAAGAATCAAGGCTCTTTAGTAAAATGGCTGATTCTAGGGCTAGGGCAGATAAAGTATAAGAAGAAACTAAAATATACATTTGAAAATAAGAAAACAGTTGGAAGAATGATGGGGATGTATCAAAGCAATGCAAGAGACAGGGTCCCCTACTGACCAAATCTGGGACATTTTGAACATCAAAATAATAATAGATTATAACTTACTGAAAATCAAATCATGAGTCCTTATGGTAGAAATAAATGTATAAGTAAATAAATGAAGAGAAAGGACAAGTTCTTTCTTACAGTAGAATGTTAACCAAAATATAGAAGGAACTAGAGGCCCGGGATGCACCTCTCGCAATCTGGGACCCCTCTCAGGGTCCAGACATCCCTTTTACAATCTGGGACTACTGGCTCCTAACTGCTCGCCTGCCTGCCTGCCTGATCGCCCCTAACCACTCGTCTGCCTGCCCAATCGCCCCTAACCACTCGCCTGCCTGCCTGATCGCCCCTAATTGCTGTGTATATCCTATCTAATAATAGACAAACATGGTAATTAATCGCCCCTAATTGCTGTGTATATCCTATCTAATAATAGACAAACATGGTAATTAACCATACCTCCGACACACTTCCCATTGGCTAATCCGGGAGATATGCAAATTAACTGCCAACCAAGATGGCGGCCGGCAGCCAGGCAGCTGAAGCGAACAGGAGGCTTGCTTGCTCCAGTGATGGAGGAAGCCAAGGTTCCCCGCCTACGACTGCCGGCCTCTGAGCTGCACTCTAAGAAACAATGTTGCAATTATAGAAGCTAAACAAACCCCAGAAACCTGCTTTCCGCCAGCTGGGCCTCAGAGCTGGAGCTGCAACAGTGTTTCAATTATAGAAGCCAAACAAACCCAGATACCTGCTTTCAGCAGCTGAGGTCTCAGAGCTGGAGCCGAGCCTCAGAGCTAAAGCCGGCTCTCAGTTCCAGTGACAGCCATAGAAGGTAAATAAATCCCAGAATAAAAAAAGAAAAGAAAAAAAGGAGAGGTTGGGAGCTTCAGTCACCCGCCAGCCTGAAAATGGCCCTCAGCCCCTCACCCAGATTGGCCAGGCACTCCAGTGGGGACCCCCACCCTGAAGGGTGTGTGACCAGCTGCAAACAGCCATCATCCCCTCATCCAGGCTGGCCAGGCACCCAAGCGGGACCCCCACCCTGATCCGGGACACCCTTCAGGGCAAACCAGCCGGCCCCCACCCGTGCACCAGGCCTCTATTCTATATAGTAAAAGGGTAATATGCAAACTGACCCTAACAGCAGAAGGACTGGGAATGACTGGTCACTATGACACACACTGACCACCAGGGGGCAGATGCTCAATGCAGGAGCTGCCCTCTGGTGGTCAGGGCGCTCTCACATGGGGAGCTCTGCTCAGCCACAAGCCAGGCTGATGGCTGCCAGTACAGCGGTGGTGGTGGGAGCCTCTCCTGCCTCCTCAGCAGCGCTAAGGATGTCCGACTGCAGTTTAGGCCTGCTCCCCGCTGGCAAGTGGACATCCCCCAAGGGCTGCCGGGCTGCCAGAGGGATGTCTGATTGCCATCTTAGGCCCAATCCCCCGGGGAGTGGGCCTAAGCCAGTAGGTGGTCATCCCCTGAGGGGTCCCAGACTGCGATAGGGCACAGGCCGGGCTGAGGGACCCCCCCCCCCGTCCCCCGAGTGCACAAATTTTTGTGCCCCGGGCTTCTAGTACACACACACACACACACACACATATACATATACCGTTATCCTATTCCTACTCTCACTGCTTTTCACAGGCAAATAATATACTGAATTTTTTGTTTATCATTCTTGGGCATGTTTTTACATGTTATACATGTATCCCTATAAACATAAGCTTTACATATTTTCAAACTACATAAATGGTAACATATTGTACAATGATTCTTCTCCATGCATTTTTTTACTCATTATGTTTTTGAAATTACCATGCTGGTATGTATAGCTTTAGTTCACTCATTCTTTCTCGCTGCTGTATGGTATTCCATTGTATGAGTCCATCACACTGTCTATTTGCCTGTTGAACATTTTCAGGTGCTTCTAGTTTTTACTATTATGAACAATGCTACCATGAGTATTCTTATAACTTAATCCTTGTACATGCCAGGAGTTTTTAAAGTATCTATCTAGGAGTAGAATACTGAGTAGAACACTAGGCCCATCCTCACTTTCACTTCATATGTCAGTCTGTTCTTTAAGGTGGCAATACAACTTTCAACTCCCACTAGTAGTATATCCAGGTTCCTGCGGCTTCTCTTCTTTGCCATAATTATAAGATTTTTTTTTTTTTTTAATCCTCACCGAGGATATGTTTGTACTGATTTTTGAGAGGGAGAGGAAGGGAGAGAGAGAGAAAAATCGATTGGTTGCCTCCCATACATGCCCTGTCAGGGGATCAAACATGTAATCTCTTTTTTTTCGGGGTGAACAGGATGACGATTCAAGCAACTGAACCATTGGCCAGGGCTTATAACTGTCAAAACTTTTCATTTTTGTATCTGATAAATGTGAAAACATGTAGCTTTTTGTTGTTGTTACTCCTCACTTGAGGATATTTTTCCATTGATTTTTAGAGAGAGTGGGAGGGAGAGAGACACACAGAGAGAAACATTGATGTGACAGAGACACATGGATTGGTTGCTTCCCACATGCACCCCAGGGGCTGGGGGTGCTAGGGATCAAGCCTGCAACCAACATATGTGCCCAGAATCAAACCCGTGACCTTCAGTCTGAGGGCCGATGCTCTATCCACTGAGCCAAATTGGCTAGGGCCACGTAGCATTTTCTACTGCAACTTATTTGATCACTAGTGAGACAGATCACCTTTTCATACGTTTCTGGCCATTCTGTTTTTTATTCTGTGGGTTGTTGATTCATATCTTCTATCCATTTTTCTATTGGATTATCCTCTTACCCTACTGATCTACAGATGTATTCTAGTTATTAATAGCTCACATCTCATCTATATATATATAAAAGCCAAGTGACCGGAATGCCGGAACGACCAGTTGCTATGAGGCACACTGTGGTGGCCAACCGGCCTGATCTGGGCCCCAATCGCGCCCCCCCCCGCAACCACCCGTGGCCCCTCCCTCTCCCATCGGGGCAGGCTGGCCAGACTCCACCTGTACATGAATTCGTACAGGTACAAATATAAATACTCTCCTATATTTCTTTCTAAAAGTTTTAGGCTTTACTTTTTCCATGTAAGTTTTTAATCTACTTTTAAAAATGCGCAAATGCATGTGTGTTTTGAAGTAGGAATTAATTTTTTTCCATACATATAATCAATTGCCCATGTACCATTTATTAACTAATCTATTCTTTCCTCCTTTGTAACTATGTAAAACATCTAAGTTTCCATATGTGTATAGATTCATTTCTGGGCTCTCTCTGTTCTATTCCACTAGTCTGTTTGTCTAAGCCAACATCTCATTCTATTTATTGTAGCTTTCTAAGTCTTATTATCTATCTGGTAAACCCATCACTTTATCTTAGTCTTCTTAAAACTGACTTAGTTATTCTTGGCCATTTACTCTTTCATTTGAATTTTACAAAGATCCCACAAGAAGTTCTGCTGAGATTTGGGTTGGAATTGCATTGAATTTATAGATGAAATCTGAGAGTTAGTGTCAAATAGTTTAAAACAAACAAAATAGAAATATGTAGTAAAAAAGCTGGCAGGAAAACACTAAAAAGTGAGCGATGTTTCCTTTATAAGTTGGGGGGGAAAAGCATGTAGTTAACTTTTTCATAAGCAAAAGTAATTTTTATTCTTTTCTAATCTTTATACATATATTTTTATTGATTTCAGACAGGAAAGGAGAGGGAGCGATAGAAACATCAATGATGAGAGAGAATCATTGATCGGCTGCACACCCCCTCCTATGGATCCCAGGCATGTGCCCTGACCAGGAATCAAACTGTGACCGCCTAGGTTGATGCTCAACCACTGAGTAACACTGGCTGAGCAAAAAAATAATTTTTAAAATATGGGGAAATTTGTATTATTTTAACCTATCCTGCAGGGCCATAAAACAATGGGATACATAAATAGAAACTCTTACTCAATTTCTACAGTTGGGAATAAACCAATAAAATAAAATAAACAATGGGGAATGGTGACAACATTAAACATCTTTAGCCATTCTGACTGTTCTCGTGCACTTTAGATATCACAGCTAAAAATCATGAGAAGCAGTCCCTCAATTTCTATTTCAACTGTTTAAGTGTTTTCCTGTCATGCTCCCACTCCTCAGAACAGATCTCTCTTTTTGTGTCTAATCTATGTTTTCATTACTGATTCAATAACATCTTACCGGAGATCAGTTTAGGGGGGAAAAACTGTGTCTAAAGTCCATCAGTGTTAACTCCCTGTGATAGGGATGAAGGAAAATAACTTTAATAGTTCAAAAAATAATAATGCTGAAAGCTCTCTACGAAAGACTGAATGTAAAAGTAAAAAGTGTACATAGTTGTAAAAAAAAGGAGTTTTTAAACATGTTTATTTTCTATGCACTTTTTAAAATTTACGTGATATTTAATTAATGAACATGTCAAGTTTTGTTTTTTGTTTTTTTTTAAAAGAGAGATCAGTTTAGGTATAGGTTTTCCTAACTGGGAAGCACCTTCTTTCGGTTTCTTCCTTTCCCCACAGATGGGAAGCAGATGACTTGCTGCTGCCCCCTGCTGGATTTTGGCTGCTGCAAGTTTAGGAATATGAGTATACATGAGACCTTCAATTAGTTATCTTTTAGGGCCAGGCAGCTTCCTCCAAACTGTGATATCCTTTTCATCTGGGAGCTGACCTATTAGTGTTCATAAACATCTATTTTTCCCCATCTCTGAGTCCCGATAATCTTTGTACCTTGATACCCTTGGGGTAAGGGTGGTGGAGACAATTGGGGACTATTAGTCTTAGAAACCAAAACTGGAGCTTAAAGTACATTTTCCGTAAAGAGAGAAATATGGGAAAGGGATAGTCCTTGTTCTTCAAGATGTTACATCTATTACAGCCAACATTAAAGCTAAAATTTCTTGAGCATTGACCATCTTTGACCGAAGGCTATTCTAAGGGCCTTATTAAGTATTAATTTTTTTAAGTTGCATAACTATCCTAAATCATAGGCACAATTTTAATTTCCAATTTATAAATGAGAAAACTGAGGGACAGAGAATATAAGTAACTAAACCATACAGCTAATAGATGGCAAATCTAGGATTCAAATCTAGGTAGACTGGCTCCATTGCCCATGCTTTTATCTACTATAATATACTCCTTATCAAGTAAAAATAAAAACACCAGCAACTTTTTAATTAGTCAAAAAACAAAGCACTCCTGAACAGATTAAAGAAAATTCTATAGAAGGGGGTCAGAGAGCATAACCAAATAGTGAAAATCAGGGCAAGTTTATGGATGTGGCAGAATTTGGGACAGGCCTTACAAGACAGGTTGCACTCTATTAGAAGAAGACTGGAGGGTGGGGTGGAAAGAGCATGGGCAAAGAAAGCATGGGCACATTCAGAGAACAGCAGTCCATTCTGGCTGGAGCTGAAGGCACTGTGTAAGTGTGCCATACATGTTAACTGTTGTTACCTGCTATTAAGTCAGTAAATGGAGAACTATAATAATCTATACGTACAAAACCCACAAAATTATTATTTTAACAAATAATTTCCGTGTTCTTCCTCTTAAAATTCTTCCTAGGCATTTATCAATGAAGACTAATGAACAATTTGAGTTTCACCTCTTGGTAGCATCTGTCACGGAGCTGTGTAACAGCCAGTGGGTGATAACAAGTGCTGTAATGGCTTGGAGTTGAAAGACCTGGTTTTAAGCCTCAGCCTTGCTCATTACTAGCTATGTAACTGGCGATCCCATTTGTCTTAAAACCAGCATTACTATGAAAAAGAACAGAATAGAGCTCAAAAATATCAAATCTGTCTGGTAAAAACAAACATAACTGAAAATCTATCTTGGAAATGATAGCTGCCAGGACCACTAAGGAGAATTCACATCAAATACTTCTAGCTCCTCAACTGTCCTCTTGCCTAGACACAGCATCTGGAAATACTCTGGAATTTATTTGCCAATGGCCTCAAAACTGATGATGCAAACAACGGAAACTTCTGTTCCCACAAATGTCTTCTTGAAGCTTCTGTTTATCTACTCAACTCTCCCTTAAATGTTGCACAGCTCCTGAAAAGATCTCTTAATTATCTTCAAATCGAACAGCCTTACATGCAAAACCCTACTGAAGTCTCCTTCATAAATATAAAGCAATATATTCAGTCAGGCCTTTCTCTCTGTCCTACAGCTGTAATTCCTGGCACTTTTATTATGATTTCACAGGTAGAGAAACAGACAGTAATAGGAATTTTGAATCAAAGGAGTTTATACTGTGGAAAAAACAACTTGGGATATATCTTTTTATGTGAAACTGGAGGAGTTTATCCACAAAGGGTTCTGCAGTTATTAAAATGGATCTATTTAAGCTCTCAAATCTTCTTAAGTCCCAAGACTGGTAACATCTATTAGTTTTTCTTTTGATATTCATAGTTAATGTGGCTGAAACTTCAATTCTACTATTTACGTCCATAAAGTTCTTAGTGAGAAACTAAACAAAGTCCAGAAACTCATGCTTTCAAAGTTGAGGCTTCTGGTGATAAAGTCTAGCTTCTGTATCAGAGAATGAGAAACACAGTATTATAGATACTTAAGGCGCCTTGGGAGGCATCCAAGATCATTGGCTCATCTAAGGAGACTGGTGTCCAGAGAGTTTATTAACTGGTTCCAAGTTACAGATCAAAGTGGGAACTCAAATGGTCCCAAAATCCAGGTTACCCAATTCTTCTCTCCCATCCAAATTTGAATGATTATGTATTTTAATGCTGAATCTCTATGTATGCAAGGTTTTTCTAGGTTTAATTAATTTTATGTCACTTTTTTATGAGGTATTTCGTTCTTCACTGAGTCTACATCTTCTGGTTTATTAACTAGACGGCCTTAGGGAAAGGGTTGGCAGAGTGATACACTGGTCTAGATGATAAGCCTCTGAACTCGAAGCCAGCCTTCATCCTGATGAAGCTTGGACTTGTCCCAAGGCTCGAAGAAAACTGCTTAGTCTTCCCAAGTCTCAATTTCACAGATTCTGAAAGTCAGTAGAACTTCAGAGACCACCTAGTCTAAAATTTCCCAGACAGGGCAAGACAGCAGGAAGACTCTAATACAGCCAAGTTTTGGCAGCTAATTCTCTCTACAAAGGTCTGGGGCCAGTTCCTCTCAAACAGTTCAAATGTGGTCAATAGGCATGAGATGTGATGCAGCAAACTTAGAACTAAACCTGTATGTTGAGAATAGCCATTCTAACAGGTGTGAGGTGATAGTTTGATTATTATGCTAAGCAAAATAAGTCAGTCAGAAAAATCTAAGAACCATATGATTTCACTCATATGTGGGATATAAAACTGAAGCTCATCAGTGGTTACCAGAAGGAAGGTGGTGGGGGCATAGTAAAGGGTAAAAGGGGCCAAATATATGGTGATGAAAGATGATTTGACTTTGGGTGGTGGGCACATAATATAATATACAGATCAGGTATAGAAATGGATATTTGAAACCCATGTGATCTTATTAACCAATGTCACCCCAATAAATTTAATAAAAAAAGAAAAAAGAAATAAAAACAAAAAAGAAATAACCCTGTATATGTATAATGAAAAGAAAAACCACCCTCTTGCTGTCTTCTAAATCTACTTCCAATTCACTACTTCTATCAATGGACTAGCCATTTTCTCATTAACTGAGGTTCAATTTTCAGTTCATTTTTTTTCTTTTTAATATTTTATTGATTTTTTACAGAGAGGAAGGGAGAGGGATAGAGAGTTAGAAACATAGATGAGAGAGAAACATTGATCAGCCGCCTCCTGCACACCCCTCACTGGGGATGTGCCCGCAACCAAGGTACATGCCCTTGACCAGAATCGAACCCGGGACCCTTGAGTCCGAAGGCCAACGCTCTATCCACTGAGCCAAACCAGTCAGGGGTTCAGCTCATTTTTGACCCTCCTGTTTTCTATCTTTATTTTATATTCAACCCATCATTAATCCTGCTGATGCTAGTTTGAACTGTGAAACCTAAAACTATGACACTTCTAAAACAAAACACAGGAGAAAAAACCTTGTGGTGCTGGATTAGGCAAAAACTTCTTTGTTGACATCACAATCCATTAAAAAAAAATTGACAAATTGTACTCCCATAAAAAATAAAAACTGCTTTGAAAAACACTGTTAACTGAATAAAAAGACATGACTATAAGAAAAAGAATTACCAAAACTCAGTAAGAAAACAAGCACTCAACAATTAAAAAAAGGCAAATGATTTATACAGATACTCCATCAATGGAGATATATGGATGGCAGACAAGCACATGAAAAAAATGCTCAACATTATTAGTCATTAGGCAAATGAAATTAAAATCACAATGAGATACCACTAAACTCTATTAGCATGGCTAAATGTGTTGGCGAAAATGTGGAGGAATTGGAACTGTTGTTGGGATTGTAAAGTAGTACAACCACTCCAGCCATTCCACTCCTAGATATTTACCCTCCACCCCAAAAAAACATATGTCCCTACTTGTACATAGATGTTTCTAGCAGCATGGACTGCTATGGACTCCTAGAAGAACAACCTTCAGGGACTCATTCATCACATGGAGGAATAAAAGAGAGTAACTATCTAAGGCGTGAGGTCACTCTGGGAAAGGTAGGTGGAATGTGAAAACTAAAGCCAGAAGAATACCCTTGAAGGTTACCCCTACTCCCCTTCATGTCTTCCATGGCCAGGCTCCAGGATGAAATGAGACCAGTGGGGAGAGAAGTACAAAGTCTAAAGGCTTAGAGGCTGAGGGTTCTCATCCTAACTCTCATCACAAAGCTCCAAGGAGTCTTTGACAAGGCGTGGACAATACCCGACATTCAACTATTCTCTAATGCACATTAACAATAAGAACCTCTCCCAGGCCCCAGGTAAGATCAGCAACTAAGTACTAAATAAAGCACTTGGCAATATTAAACTTTCCAAAAAATGCTCTAAGAGTCATTTACCTCCCCCAGGCTCTTATTGCTTTTCTTAATAATGTTCAAACATAATGAGCCCTGGCAATATGCTAATAGAAAAAAATTTCATTTCCTCTTATTGCTATAACACACAATCTCTATGTCCTCAAAGGAAAATTACTACTGCTTAAACTCATGAATGTTGTTCCATCCTAATAAATCCCTTCTTCCTATCTTTCTAGTCAGACATGGATTCTTATAACATAGGCCCAGTGTGGTACACTCGCCTTCTAAGGAAGCATCAGAATGTTTTTGCTTATTGAAAAATGAAGCTATTTTGGTCCTTCCTTTTTAGGCTGGCTGCCAACCAGGACCTGGAGACATGCAGGCTGCCATCTGCCTCACCCCAGCTGTTCCTGACCTGCCATCCGTCCCCAACCAGGGATGCCTCATATCTGCCAGGTCAGTTAAGCAACTGATGAAAGATGCGTGAGGCCCAAGTATAGTGTAGATGAATGTACTGGCAGCACACATCCTGCAACACAACCTTGACTTCCTCTCATTAATGGGTGGCATGCTACTCTCCATGACAACACAGAGCTGTATTCTGAGAAAAACAGATCTCATGGAGCTCAGCAACCATCTTTTATTACTGCATGACAATTAATTCAGCTAAAAACCAAAAGGTTACTAAAAAAAAAAAAGTTACATTCTTAAAATAGAATGTTATATCTGTTTCTATCACTGATCCTTCAGGAATGGCCATTATATTGCAGATAAAATTATGGGTCCTGATTACTGGTGCTCTGATAGTAAGAGGAACACATTTAATTTCATGCATCTCTAAACTGCCATAGTCCCAAAGTGATTTGAAAGTATAAATAAGCCTTTAAAATGTAATTTGCAAGCATTCTCGGTGAAGAGAAGGATACCACAAGAAGGAATTTTTATGGCTTGAGTTTACATTCTCTTAGTGCAATAATCAAATACTCTTACAGGATTTGTTAAAGCCTGTTATAACCATAAACATAATGGCTTTTCTTGATGCTACATTTTACTGATGACATGCAGTTTTATCTCCTGAAAAGGGAGACACAGAGCCTGCCTTAGGGCTCACCGGCCTGCATGTGGGCAGCACACATGGACTTGGGACGTGCTGAGCTCTGAACTACTGACTAGTAGCTCTGAACATGGACTTCAAGTTGACAGATCCCAAAAGGGGATTTTTGTGGAGAAAAAGCTAAAATCATGGTTCTTAGAAAATAAACAAACAAGAAATGTATGGGATTTCCTCTTATCTCTTAATTTTGATTTTCTTCTGCTCTATCATGCTCTATACTCTGGTCTCCATGAAATCCCTTGCCTCAGTTTCCTTACTTTTTATTATTTATCTATGCAGAAACATGCCTTGTTTATTTCCCACCCTCTTAGTTATATCTATACATATTTTATGAAGTTCCTGGATCAGGTCCTTTTTATCTTGTTTTATTTATTTATTATATTTTTATTCTCTTATTTTAATCATGTTTTCTTCATTTTGTTACAGCCCAACAGTTCTTAGCATGCTTTGTTTTATTTTGTAGCTTTTACATTTTGTTTATTTTACTTTAATTTAGACTTTTTACTGTTTTTAACCATCTTTACTCTTGGTTTATTTTCCCTTTAGATTGAGAGTATTATCAGGTGTTTTTTTTTAAATCATCAACCTGTATAGTTTCTGGTATTAACTGCCTTAATAATCTTTAGTTCATATTATTCTTTTGTTTAAAGGATCGTTTCCCTTTTCTTGGTGTCTGTTTCCATGCTTTATTTGTAAGCGGCAGGACAGAAGTTGATCATAGATTTGTGCGTCCCCCAGAGAACAGCACAGTCAAAACAGGGATGATTAGATATTTATTCTCCCTCCTGCTGACTAGTGAGCGGCCTTTCTAACTCTCCTTAGAAAATCCCTGGGACTCTTACATGTTGAAGCCCCTAAACTTTGAAACCTGTGTACTTCAGGAGATTCAAAGGCTGATCGTCTGTCTTGGGGTGACAGGATAATAAGCTGGCATCTGCCAGCAGTATCCTGAATTGTTGAAACTTGGAGCTGCTTACCTGTGCACCTGATATACAATGGCAGAGGCTCAATCAGCTCTCCATGGATCCCTCGAGGTTTCCAAACCTCTTTGGCTCTAATGCTCTTTACATAACCATTGTGGATATTTGATCACTGGAAGGTGAGATGATGTAGCAGTTACACTCTGCATGCAGTGCCTGTCTCTACAGGCTGAGGCAGGGAAAGAGTTGAGCTAATGATAGAGGTAGCAGCCAAAAGTCCTGCTGTGGGCCTTCCCTTCAAGATGGTACTGCCTAGGGAATGAGAAATCCTTAAGGCAGATCAGCAAAAAGCTATTAGTTGTAGGATTAGGAAAGTGCTTGTATATTTCCTCACCCTAGACCTGAGATTTTAAGTTTCTGAGGTGTATAAAGTCATCCCGTGTAGGGATGGATGTTGGCATCACAACGATTCATGCTGAAAACCCAACAGTTAGAAATACTACAGGCCATTGGTGTCTTCAGGATTAACACTCCTAATTTCAATCAATGGAGATAAACCCCAAGAGTTCATAACTGTAACTTTATCTACATTTGGATACAACTTTATAGAGTTACACTTAGTCTCATATATATATAACAGTCATCTTAAGAAGTCATAAAAATGTTTCTTTCTTAAAAAAATAAGCTTAAAAAGAGAGGGAATTTTCTTAGTAATGGAAGGGAAGAGAAAGAACAGAAATGAAAAAGTGATGTCATAGTTAGAACATTGTTTTAATTAAGCAAAGGATAGGATGACAAATTAAACAGTGGCTCAGATTTAAGATAGACAAAAGTCTTCTGTATGACATATATGAAAAGAGGAAATAGAGATTTTATGAAACTTTTAGTAATACTCCAGACCACATAAAACTGGGCATCATGTGAAGACGTAATCATGGAAGATCTTAAAAGTAGGACAAATTTCTCAGTTAAACTTCAATGTATAAGGACAGGAACAAGGTCACATTTATTCATCACTGTATGTATGTCCAGCACTTTGGACAGAGACTGGGCACCCACTAAGACAGTGATGGCGAACCTTTTGAGCTCGGCGTGTCAGCATTTTGAAAAACCCTAACTTAACTCTGGTGCCGTGTCACATGTAGAAATTTTTTGATATTTGCAACCATAGTAAAACAAAGACTTATATTTTTGATATTTATTTTATATATTTAAATGCCATTTAACAAAGAAAAATCAACCAAAAAAATGAGTTCTCGTGTCACCTCTGACACGAGTGTCATAGGTTCGCCATCACTGCACTAAGATGTGCTCAGTAAACACTTGTTGAATGTTGAATCATTGAAATCAGTTATATGTTATAGACATACTTTGGGAGAGAAGAAAATGTGAGACATATTTCTTTTAAGACTATGGCACTGTGTCCTACGGGATGGATTTCTAATTGTTTCTATTTAGAAGTTGAAACTATTTTCTACATTTTGTCATAAGCAAAGCAAAAGGATGAGAACTGGGCAGATGCCAGCCCAAATACACCTTTCACCACAGGCAAAAATAACTATCAAAGGAGCCCCACAGGCCAAGAACCACTAAAGGAAGACAGAACTTGCTGTCCTCACAGCATTCATTTATGTTTATCTTTTTTCTTTTTAAATATATTTTTATTAATTTCGGAGAGGAAGGGAGAGGGGGAGAAGGATAGAGAGAGAGAAACATCAATGATGAGAGAGAATCATTGATCGGCTGCCTCCTGCACATCCCCTACTGGGGATCAAGCCCATAACCCAGGCATGTGCCCTGACCAGGAATCAAACTGGTGACCTACTGTTTCATAGGTTGACTCTCAATCACTGAGCCACGCCAGCCAGGCTATTTATATTTATCTTAATGAAGGGTAGGAAGGCACTTGCAATTATGATTTCAGGACCTATAATTTAAACTCAGGACATTGTTAAAGGCAATCTTAGATTTAAAATAAAGGTTTTTATAGTGTAGAATCTAACCTACATGAGATTTATATTTAAACTGAAAACACCAAAAAGGTGGCAGAATTCACCCAATTCAGAAAGAAAAAAAAGAAGCCTCATTACTATTTTTAAAAGCAAGTAAAAGAAAATTGAATACATGTTCATGAAAGCTTTTAAAAATGCACCCAGATAAAAATAACTGAAACTTTATTAATCAAAACGAAGTAAGATCAAATGGGAATTCTAATGTAATACTTACTGGAAACACTTTAAATTTCAATCTGAGGCTATTTTTGAAACCCAGGAATTGGAACAAATCATAAATCAGATTTTTGAAACCACAACAAGAAAACAGTATAAAAAGTTAGTTGTAAGGTACCATTACAACTAGGTGGAACATCAACTATAAGGATAAGTCATAATTTATTTGGCCAATTATTTAATGAGCTTTAGGTCACTGCGGTCTTCTGCTGATATAGATGGTGCTGCACTGAACAAGCTTCTTTGTACACATGCGTGAGTATATCTGTATACAGTTCACAGTGCAGTTGTTTACCGTTAAGAAAAAGAATGACGTTAACTGTGGTGATGTAGAAAATTTTTTTAAAATATAGTATTAATTAATAGTAGAGGCCAAATAGTGCATAGAGTATATTTTGCAGTGAATAAAAAAAGAGAAGAGATAAATATATAATTTTTCATCTCTCAGATTAAGAAAAAAAATCCCAAAGTGTGAAAATACTCCTATTGGCCAAGTTGTAAAACAGGCCTCTCTCATACACTGCTGGTAAGAATGTAAACTGATAAAACCTTCAAAGGAAACAATTTGGAAACAGCTATTGAAATTACAAATGTAAACACGTATGAGAATTATGTGCAAAATTGCATATGTATAAGGTTATTTTTACATTATATATAATATAAAAAGAGAGAGAGTGCTCAATCTAAAGATCCATCAATAGGGAAGTGGTTTAAATGATATAATCATAGTATGGAATATCATACAGATATAAAAAATGAAAAAGCTCTCTATATACTGATAGGAAAAGATCTCCAAAACAGAAATATAAACAGCAAGGTGTTGAACAGTATATATAATACATACCACCTTTTGTGTCAAAAAGAGGTGTGAAATAGGAAAGTATAGAGCCCAATGAAATGGAAAACTTACTTGTAAAGGTAATATTCTGCATGATCTATCTCTTCTCGAGATGAAATGTTGTCCACAAACTAAGACAAAAATAGAAACCTTTGAATGAATACAAATTATGCCATATATTGGGCTTAATTCACATACCGACCTTAAAAAAGATAAAACATTCATTTTATTGAAACCCTTCTGTGCTAATGCAATAAAAAAATACACCATGTCTTCTCTTTTTCTTTGTATAGAACTACCTTGATCAGAAAAACTGGAAATCAAACATGAACCTTGCTCAGAACAAGAGACCACTCCTCTTTATACTATACTATACTATACTATACTATACTATACTATACTATACTATACTATACTATACTAATTTATAATTAGTCATTGATAGTCCCCTTTATCTTTAAACTCTAATATTTTCTATGTTCTAAGCACCAAATACATGGGAACACATATCTGAAAGGTTAAAGACTCTAATGGCTAAAAAAATATGCTCAAGTGATGAAAATCTAAATTTAGAGAACTCAATCTTGGAACCATTTTTCTTACTCTGACTTAAGTTCTGCTATGGAACAGCCAACCAACAAAGTCTCCTTTTGAACCATAAAAATCTATGAGTATGTTCCTTAATTCTAAACTAAATAAGGAAACAGAAAGAGCTATTCCAAGGATAGATTCTAAAGTAGAGACTCAGAGGCAAAAGAGATGGAGTAGAAGACATGTTGTGAATATAATTAAAACCTCAGAATGAGGGAGAGGAAAATAAGAAGGGGGAGAGTTTCTCAAAATGCCTCTGACTTATGGATTTGATTTAGGAATCTCATTAAGGGGCAGATAAACTGGTGCAAACACAGGACTGCAGTTGAGAGCTAGCTCTCCTGACTGCTTGCTGTATGGCATAAACAGATGGCACAGCCCCTCTGGAACTCAGGTGCTCCATCTGCATAAATAGAATGAAGGCACCTGCTTCCAATGGTCTGCAGCTCCAATAAGAAAATGTATGCGAAAGTTTTTAAAATTCTGCAGTGCTGCCTAAACAAATACCAGGTATTATGGCAACAGAGATTTTATCCTTCATGAACCAATGACCTCTCTGTTACCCTTCAATCTGAACATTATGAGTCTATAAAATTTGTTATGACCTAGTTAAACTCTTCCCCTACTAAAAGGAGAATATCAAGAGACAAAAAGAAAGAAACCAGACTAAAAATAATGATAGTTTCTTTCTTTTTCCTCTTCTCGATTTAACAGTAACCTTGAATTTTATGGTGCTATTAATTTCTACAAAGAGCTTTCACAACTAAAAGCTCATTTTAGCATCACATCAGCCCCGCAAGGAAAATACTATTGTCCTCAGATTGGAAATGAGGAAAACGAGAGGGGTCCAATTGCCCAAAGTCACAAAGGTAATTCACGATAAAGACAAAATCAGTTATTATTTGAAGGAAAAGAACTTTGGTGTCACAGAGAACTGGGTTTGAAGCCCAATTTTTCCACTTATGACCTGTGTGAACTTGAGAGATTTATCAACTTGAGTCTTGCATGTAAAATGGAGATAATAATGCTTCTTTCTTATGGCCACTGTAAGAATTAATATATAAGATAATATATGTGAAGAAACTAGTACAATAGATGGCATAGAAAGTGTTCAGTAATGGTTACTATCAATTACTATTCCTGGTTCCTAGCCTAATATTATTCTCTCCTCTACTGCTCTGCAGCAGTTTAACATGAACATTAATATACATTCTTTTACAGACTTTCTCAGCTACCAAAAATATTTCCAATACTAACAAGTAAATACTATTCCTCTGATGGGTGTATCAACTAAAAAAAAATCATGATATTATACAACAGAATACCATATCCTGGAAAAATAAAATAAATCAGATACATAACAATGACCACTAACATCAGAGCCTGATACATTTATTAGCTTTTATTTCAGTCAAAGAAATTTGCTACTTCACCATAAAATATCTATTAGTAACCATAAAAACATACCATACTCTGAAAAATTTTTCCTATGAAAGATCTTCTTTATTTACACAGCCTCATCCATATAAAAAGCCTTTCTTGATTTCTTCTACTTTCTTCTTTGAAAATATATATATTTCAGTTTTCTTACCCGTGATATTGTTAAAGAACTAACAGGCAACTTTTTCTCGTATGTTTTATCCATTAAAGATGCCAGATCAGCTGTGAAGACAAAGAAGAAAAAAGAACCTGTTAAATATACATATTTCTTATGGAAAACCTAACAGATACAACTCCCGCCTCATGGCTGCCATCGTTATGAAACCAAGATTAAAACAGATGCACTTTCTTGCTATTTTTAGAAATTAAAGAGGATAACAAATATTAGAAATATTTAAAAATGATTTATGTAGACACAAAGGACACGCTCTTCCCTCCTCTCCCCTCCCTCTCCCCCTCCCTCCAAAATTAAAAAAAAAAATGATTTATGTAATTGCAGTAGGGTTATTTTTAAAATGATGGCATATATTTAGTTTTTTTAAAATGCATCAATAAAGTTGCTCTGAAAGGAGGCACAGGAAAGTATTATTATTGACAAACTCCAGGGAAAGGAATTAGATGGTAAGGGGCCAAGGGAAGAAGACTCTTCACTGTTTACATTTATTCCTTTTGCATTTTGAACCAGGTAAATATATTAGCTATTACAATTTTTTAAATTGGAATTTATCAAATAACTTTTATACATTCCCTGAACAAATCAGAGAAGGCACCCTGGCTATACTTAATGATTTTCAGCCTGAATTACTCCTATTCCAGTTTCTTTTAGTAGAACATCCACATGGCTACTTGGTATTCCTGAGATTACACTGTTATTTCAGAGTCTAAAAATATCTGAAATCCTAGGCAACATAAATCTCCAAATTCATTATTTCATGTCTTCTCATATGTATAGTATGGGTCTTATTTTTCTGAGTATAAAACAGAAGCAATCAAAAGAGAACCTCATCCTCCTACCATCAAGTCACCAGGCTATCAGCATCTGTGCCTATTTACTCTGCACCCCCCCCTTTTTTTTTACAAAGGGCAAACTTTATTAAACAACCAAACAAAAAAAATCCACACATCTCCCTCATCTCTCCTTCCTGCTACTTGTTTGCTCTGCTCCTCTCAGCAGCAAGACAACTGAAAAGAGTCATACCTGGTACAACTGTGACTACTTCCTTAATTCTACTCTCACTTGATCTCTCTCAAATCAGATTTTGGTTTCCATCATTCCACTAACACCAATGACAACCTCCACATAGTTAAACCCAGTGGTTAATTCTTCATTCTCATCTTCTTACCTGACAGCTCATGAGCATTTAATATAGTTGACCTTCATGAAAATACTCTTTTCTCTCTCTCTCTTGGGTTCCTTTGCAGGTTCTCTGCCTCTTCTTGACTCCTAAATGTCTAAACAGTAGACTCTTCTCTTCACCACACTCTCTCTGACAGCCTTAATCATCATCTACAGATTACTGACTCCACACTTGTATGTTTACCTGATTCCTGCCTGTAACTCCAGACTTGTATTTCCAACTGCAAAGGTGAAATCTCCATTTGAGTGTTTAATAGGTATCTAAACATTACATGTCCTCTTTATTCTGCAGCCTTCCACTCCAAACCTGCTTTCCCCCCAAGTCTTTCCCATCTCAGTAAATGACCACTACATTCACTGGCTTTCTCAGGCCAAAAATCTAGGTGTCATTCTTGACCTCACTGTTTTAACCAACTGTCAGCAACTCTTATAGGTTCTAGATTTTTGAAATATAAATATACTAGAGGCCCGGTGCACAAAAATTTGTGCACTCGGGGGGGAAGGAGGGTCCCTCAGCCCGGCCTGTGCCCTCTCGCAGTCTGGGACCCCTCAGGAGATGACCACCTGCTGGCTTAGGCCCGCTCCCTGGGGGATTGGGCCTAAGATGGCAATCAGACATCCCTCTGGCAGCCCGGCAGCCCTCGGGGGGATGTCCACTTGCCAGTGGGGAGCAGGCCTAAACCGCAGTCGGACATCCTTAGTGCTGCTGAGGAGGCAGGAGAGGCTCCCACCACCACCGCTGTACTGGCAGCCATCAGCCTGGCTTGTGGCTGAGCAGAGCTCCCCATGTGAGAGCACCCTGACCACCAGAGGGCAGCTCCTGCATTGAGCATCTGCCCCCTGGTGGTCAGTGTGTGTCATAGTGACCAGTCATTCCCAGTCCTTCTGCTGTTAGGGTCAGTTTGCATATTACCCTTTTACTATATAGGATAGAGGCCTGGTGCACGGGTGGGGGCCGGCTGGTTTGCCCTAAAGGGTGTCCCGGATCAGGGTGGGGGTCCCGCTTGGGTGCCTGGCCAGCCTGGATGAGGGGATGATGGCTGTTTGCAGCTGATCACACTCCCTTCGGGGTGGGGGTCCCCACTGGGGTGCCTGGCCAGTCTGGGTGAGGGACTGAGGGCCGTTTTCAGGCTGGCGGGTGACGGAAGCTCCCTACCTCTCCTTTTTTTCTTTTTCATTCTGGGATTTATTTACCTTCTATGGCTGTCACTGGAACTGGAACTGAGAGCCGGCTTTAGCTCTGAGGCTCGGCTCCAGCTCTGAGACCTCAGCTGCTGAAAGCAGGTATCTGGGTTTGTTTGGCTTCTATAATTGAAACACTGTTGCAGCTCTAGCTCTGAGGCCCGGCTGGCTGAAAGCAGGTTTCTGGGGTTTGTTTAGCTTCTATTAATTGCAACATTGTTTCTTAGAGTGCAGCTCAGAGGCCGGCAGCGGCAGGCGGGGAACCTTGGCTTCCTCCATCACTGGAGCAGGCAAGCCTCCTGTTCGCTTCAGCTGCCTGGCTGCCGGCTGCCATCTTGGTTGGCAGTTAATTTGCATATCGCCCTGATTAGCCAATGGGAAGCGTGTCGGAGGTACGGTTAATTACTATGTTTGTCTATTATTAGATAGGATATATTTCTTACCACTACCACTGCTAAGCCACCAATATCTCTCACCTCCCAACTACTCACCTTAACCTCCACACTTACAAATTAATCTCTACACAGCCTTTTAAAAGATAAATCACATACTGTCATTCTCTTCCCTCAACCAACAGCATTCTATCACACTTAGAATAAAATCCAAAATATTTCCTATGACTTGCAAATGCCTACATAGCTGGTCTGTGTTTTTATCTATTTATTTTTCCTCTTTTTTACATTTATAAGTAAAATCCACGAAGGCAAGGCTTTAACTCATGACAAATTCTTAGTCTCTAGAACATTTCCATAAAAGGTACTCAATAAATACCTAAAGAAATGGGTAAAAGGAAGGGAGTGACAGAGGGAAGGAGGGAGAAAAGAATGGAAAGGAGAGAGGAAAGGAGAAAAAATAACTGGATTTCCAAGGGTATTTTTTATTTTTTATTTTTATTTATTTATTTATTTTTTTACTCCCTAGTGGAAGAAATCAGTATCAAGTAATAAGGAGACAGAGGTAAACAACTGACAAGTATTTGTTGAAGACCTAATGCAGTGCATTTAACCAATTTTTCCTCTGTTCTTTCCTGGAGGTAATGGTCTCAATGATTCAATAGCTGCTGGGGAAAGCAACTTTGCAAATCCCCTAAACCTAATATGATGTAAAAGTAATTAGCTTTTCTCACAACTGTCTTGAAAGGATCGACACCAGGTGACTCAAGAATGGTATAGAGACCCCCCTACACACATACATAAGGATATCCCTAAAACCTCTTCACACTAAGGCAAACTAATATTGTTAAATCTACCTGCTCACAGAATGATATTAAACAACACTCCCATGATACCAAATCTTTATAATCCCTTCATAATAGAGGCCCTTGTGTTGAGATGACAGGCATTATAACCAATTACCTCAAATTTAAACTTTAAAAAAGCAGGATCAGGGTCTACTGGCCTAATGAAAATGGGCTCCATTTCCTCGTGGGTTTCACAGAGCGCGCAATGTACAACTGAACATTGGATTAGGTTGGCTTCTGTAGTGTGGTAACTCAAGATTCTATTCTAATCCTTCACATCCAGACATCTTCAGCCAAGTGAAATCAGGGCTGGGGCCTCCAAAAGGGCAACAGCTGCTGGCCCAGCATCTGATGAATAACATTTGCACACTGCAAGTCAGAGAGAGGTTTGCTGCTAAATATAATGTGTGACCAATCACCTCCTATGATAGTGCTGGCGTGATGAATGAGGCAGAAAACTGCACAGAGCAGGGATGGCCAGGAAAGCTGGGCAGCTGCGGCCTGCAGAGGGCCAGCACCACAGGCTTCTGGACTATGGGCTTCAATAGCCAAAATCACACTTCATGTGTCACTGAGGGGCCAGCAGATGCTCAGATTTTGTTCAAAGGGATGATGTGCTAAAAAAGATGCTTTCTTGCCCATCACTCAGGGTCTCAGGAAATACATAACAAAGACTATATGGAAAATGGATCTGAAAAATACTTCATTTAACAAAACTATACAGATAATGTGGAAGTATGCCCAGAAAATGACATGTAAACTAGTATTAAAATAGCCTTCTTGTTTGAAGGAAACAATACCCTTGATGATCTGAGTACATACACATTGAGGACCCTACACTACTCCAAATATAGGCATGTACTGGTTCATAAACCCGGTTGAGGACATGAATCATCTGAGGGGCTTTAAAACTTCAGATTCCTAACCTCACACCTAGAGGGTAATTCTAATTCTGTAGGTTTGAGGTGACATCAGAGGAATCCAATTTTTTAAACAAAGCCCCAGGAGATTGTGATGCAGCTTCTTGGGACTAAAGTGGGTTATATTTGAAAACTACCATGGGGGGCCGGGGCGGGGGGGGAATACAAAATAAGTCTTGATTGCTCCTCCTAAGCTTGAAGAATATATTAAACTAAATTTTGTTTCTGGAATAAGGCGGACTAAATATCCCTTAAAATATTCCTCCTACTATAAAAACAAAATATTTTGAAAAATTTTCAAACATGACTGAGCTTGGTTGTATAATACTGTACATGTTAAAGGGTTTTTCTTTATGGTATGTGAACACATCTCAATAAAGCTGTTATTAAAATATATATGACTGAGCTTTCAAGAAGGTAGATGTAATTGTCAGAGGCCACAGGCAAGATGGGAACACAAACCTTGAGTGTTTAAGGGAGCACTGATGGTAGCAGTCACTTGAGAGGATCTGCAGGTTCCCAGTGACACAGCTTTGGTTTTAATGGCTTATGGGAGACAGAGGATATAATCAAGGCCTTTATAAGAAGACAAACTGGCTCAGAGAGCCCCAGGTAAAGCCAGGACCAGCTAGGGCTACACTTGCAGTGAAAAGGTGAATTAATTAGAAAATAATGTGCCATGCAAAGATAAACAGCAGGGATGCTGTACCTGAGGATTCTAAACTAGTCTGCCCTCACACCTCTGAGGCCCTAATTCACACTCTTACGTTATACACAAGATATACCAACCTGAGAACTTCGTTTAAAGTGGTCTAAAGAGTTGGTTTTATTGCATAAAATTCTAGAAAATGCAAACTAATCTGTAATGACAGAAAGCATATCAGTGGTTACCTGGGAATTTAGGAAGGTAGGCAGAAGAGGCAGGAAAGAAGGATTGCAAAGGTATAGAGAAAACTTGGTGGTGGGTAGGGGTACACAATGCTCATTATTTAGATTGTGGTGATGAGTTCATCAACATATACAAATGCACATATGTCAAAACTTAACAAATTGTACACTTTAAGTATGTGCAGTTTATTTGTGTAAAGCAGGGGTCCTCAAACTTTTTAAACCGGGGGCCAGTTCACTGTCCCTCAGACCGTTGGAGGGCCGGACTATAGTTTTAAAAAAAACTATGAACAAATTCCTATGCACACTGCACATATCTTATTTTGAAGTAAAAAAACAAAACGGGAACAAATACAATATTTGTATTTGCATGTGGCCCGCGGGCCGTAGTTTGAAGACCCCTGGTATAAAGAATACCTCAACAAAGGTGTAAAAAAAAACACCACCCTGCAACTTGATGAGTAAATTAGAGCAGATTAGACACAGGTGAGGTAAGAATTAGTGAACTGAAAGATCTAAAAGAAATTACATAGAATGCACAAAGATAGGTAAAGATGAAAAGCATAAAAGAGAAATAGGAAATAAAATAAGGCCTAAACTACATTTAATTGAATTTCTAAAAGAAGTTAAAGAGAATGGGGAGAGGTAAAACATGATCAGATAATAGCTAAATAAATTTTAGAACTGATAAAAGAACTGTTTTCAGATCCAAGAAACATATAAAATCTCAAATCAATTAAGTAAAATTCCACCCACACCATAATACGTTATAGAAAAACTGAAGAATAAGGGGATTTTAAAAGTAGCCAGAAGAAAAAGATAAGTTATTTACAAAGGAAAAACAACTACACCAATGTGTATTTTCTTAGTAGGAACAACAGAAGGCAGAATAATATGCTAGGTGTAAATACTCTCAACAGAGATTCACAAATCTAGTAATTTTATCTTTTAAAATTAAGATAAAAATAAGATGTTTTTAGACAAACAAAAACTGAGATAATTCATTAGCAACAAACACTTACAAAAGGAACTTCTTAGAAGTTGTATTTTTTTAGAAGATGGAAAATGATCCTCTAAAGAAGACTTGAGATGCTAGAATGGTAAGTAAATAAAACTGTTTCAATCTGAGGGAAAATTGACTATGCAAAATAATAATGTCTTACGTGTGTTTTAAAGGATAAAACTTTAATATTAGACAATAATGTTTGGGATGTGTGTGTGTGTGTGTGTGTGTGTGTGTGAAAATGAGACTGAAAGAGGAGGATGCACACAAATCAGGCCACCTCTAGAACAACCCAGCCAGCAGATGGTAAATACAGAACTTGGTAAATGAATAGATGTCACAGAGATGCAAATATGGAACTGACAAAGTTAAGAAAGCAGGCTTCACAAAATCTCCATCAGGCTTCAAGAGCAGGATTTGAAAAATTACTGCAATAAGCCAAAGGTCTCCACAGCTGAAATGAAATAGCAAAACTAAAGCTCAACTAATGGAAGAAATGTCAGTAAGAGATTACCAGTGCTCAGTCTTGAACTGAATGCAAATGTGTCAGTGGTATAATTCACTTCGGATTTGGAAAGGGAGTTCCTAAAATAAATTAATTCATAAAAAAGATGGCTTACTTTATGATTACTTATAAACTCGAAAATCAGAAATAAAATATTTAAGTTAGTAGGGCTCAGGAATCCAATTCAGTTTACCTGGGCCCTTGTTTCTAGCAGGGTGACCCAAGCAAACTTCATCTCATAGAACTTAGAGAGCTTCCCCTTCATGCCTGTCCTACCTGAACTATATCCAGTTCCTGAAAATGGTTTTCTCTTATATCCAATTCACTGTGGGTCCTAGTCTGTAATTCAAAAGCTGCTAACTGGCTAAAGCTAATAACTTTCACCCTGTACCTTCCCAACAGATCTGCACAGTTAATAGAGGAATTTAGAGGCAATGCTTTAATTCAGTGTTTATTTTAACCAAAAGAAAGCCCAGTACAGAAACAGTCTAAAACTGAAATCGTCTGACTTGAGTTGGAAAGTCCAAGAACTCCTAAGGTTCTGTAGGCCCTAGTTGGAGAATTAAGGCCCTTTCCATAAAATATCAATTGCAGATGGCTGGTGTGGCTCAGTGGTTGAGCGTCTACCTATGAATCAGGAAGTCACGGTTCGATTCCTAGTCAGGGCACATGCCTGGATTGCGGGCTAGATCCCCATGCAGGAGGCAGCCTACCAATGATTCTCTTTCATCAATGATGTTTCTATCTCTCTCTCCCTCTCCCTTCCTCTCTGAAATCAATAAAAATATATTTAAAATATATATCAACCACAATTGATTAAAATGTCTGAAATGCTTAAATCCATGAATTCATAATGAACAACAATACCTCACTGATCATCTTTGAAGGATGGTAAGGGGTCAACTCATTATTGAAATTTGTCTTCTCCATACACACTTTTTCTCAGAATAACTAAACTTTGCTGAAATGAAATTCTTTTTTTTTTTTAAATATATTTTATTGATTTTTTACAGAGAGGAAGGGAGAGGGATAGAGAGTCAGAAACATCGATGAGAGAGAAACATCGATCAGCTGCCTCCTGCACACCCCCTACTGGGGATGTGCCCGCAACCAAGGTACATGCCCTTGACCGGAATCGAACCTGGGACCTTTCAGTCCGCAGGCCGACGCTCTATCCACTGAAACTAAACTTTTGCTGAAATGAAATTCTTTTACAAAAGTTTTCTGGGTAATAAGTGAGGAAGAAATGATAAAGCTAAAATAGCAACATTTTGAAGCTCCTAATGAAATAATGGACCTAAGCATTGATCACGAATGGCCTTTAACATCACAGAGGGACAATCAAATGCTGTGTCTCCTGACAAAAGTAAACTCCACTTCTTATGAAGTATTCATGCCAAAAGAAAAATAAAAACAGAAAGATCCTAGTCAAGCTTCCTTTTCTAATTTTCAGTTGTATAGGGCATATAGAAGGTAGAGGTAAGTAAATAAAATAAAACCACCAAAAGGATAAAAAACAGCAAATTCAGAATGCGGGAAACTTCATTGGACAAAAAGTCTATTTTCGTCAACAAATAAATTACAAGAAAGAGAGAAACCTACAGATTAAAAGATATTTAAGAGACCTCTCAACACATTATAAATATGGACCTTATCCGGATTCCATTTCAACAAACTGTAAATTAAAAATAAATTTAGAAGATATTTGGGGAAATGTGAGCATTGATGGAATATATAATGATGTTAAGGAATTACTCATTTTTAGATATGAGTAGTGTTATAGCTATTTTAAAAAAATCCTTATCTTTTAGAGTACATATCAAAATACATATAAAATGATCTGATAACAAGGATTTGATAAAAAGTAATCTGGTGATGGGGAAGAGGATTGACGAAACAAGACTGGCAGGGAATTGATAACTGCTGAAGCTGGGGGACAGTACACAGGGATGATTATACTATTCTTTCTACTTTTGTTTGTTTCTATTAAAAAAAGACTTTAAAAGAAGCAAGAGAAGGGGGGGGGAACATAACCAATTGCATTGTACAGACCTTATGTGCATCTGGATTAAAGCAAACCTCTAAAAAAAACTTATAAGAATATCAGGGAAATGTGTACATTTACTGGATATTTCATATTTAAACAATTATTAATATTTTAGGTGTGATAATGGGTATTAAAAATAACCTTGTCTATTAGAGGTATACAATAAAATATTTATGGCTGAAATACTACCTGAAATTTGTCTCAAAATAATCCAGAGTACCAGGATGGGGGAATGAGAAGTAGAGATGAAGTAAAGATCGGCCGTGGCTGATAACTGTTGAAGTCAGATGATGGATAAAGGGAATTCCTTATACCACTATACTTTTGTATATTTTAGATTTGCCATTAAAAAAATTAACCTGTGTTAGAAGTCAGGATAATGGTTACTTTTGTAGAGAATGGGAGCGGCAATAAGGGCTTCTGGAGTGGTAGGAATATTCCATCCTACACAGGTTTGTTCACTTTGTGATAACTCATCAATCTATACATTATGATTTGTGCACTTCTCAGCATATATTACACTGCAATAAAAAATTATTTTTTAAAAAGTCAAGAAATTCAGTGCTTCAATGCAAGGGAAGACTCGGTACAACTGCAGGCACTACAGCAATCACTAAGAGCGGAAAGGCAACAGAATACTGTATGGCTCTAAGCAAGGTCATAATATGGCCTGTTTCTTCATCTCTGAAGGCGAATAACAGCAGCTGCCTTAGCGGGCTGTGAGCATTAAACGGGAGGATGCCTATGAAATGCCTTGCACAGAACCCGGCACACAGCTGGCAGTGAACAGAGATTGTCTTCTGATTTTTATCCGAGGACCTGCACTGCATGATGGCCTGCTTGCACCCTAGACTGCAGGGCAGGTACACTACACTAAACAGAACTGGTGTGAATCAACACCTCCACGGTAATAAACAACCCTCATAAGGCGAGCTGCGCAGATCTCCACAGCTCTCCCTCCAGACTATCAGAAAACCACGAATGGGACTGAAGACGGAGGCACCATAGCTGCATGCCTTTCCGGGGGAACCCAGAACGTCTCCTGCACAGTATTCGGCTGGAAGACGAAATCATTTAACACAGATCGCAGACGCAGACCCAGACCCACACCTCTTCCCTCTCCCCCACTCCACTCCTCCCGACGTCCTCCAATGGGGACTCGCGGGGTATGCGGTCCTCCTCGCTCCCCCAATCAGCGAGTCCGCACCAGATCCCCGCGCCCAATCACAGCACTCCACATGCTGGAGGGCAGGCCTCCCACACGCGCACGGAGGCTTCAGAGAGGCTGCGGGCCACGGAAAAGCTCCACAGGCTGCGCGGCGTCTCCGAAGAGCCCGCACTGCCACCTACCGCCCGATCTTCCCGGGCCGCCGCAATCATCAATCACCCGCCCTGCCTGACCACAGCGTGCCCTCACTTCTCAGGGCCAGGTGCTAACCCAAACACTCAAATCGAGTTAGGGAAAGCATGTAGTAATAGCACATAGACGAGAAAGCTTGTTTTAATCACATTCCATTAAACGGTAAAGAAAAACATACTGTCTCCAGGCCATTTGAGTTTCAGAATCTCCCACCTTTTATACAGAGGTAAAATCAAGGGGCCTAGGGACCTGTTCATTCCACATATTTCTGGAGCACCTGCCGCATGTCAGGGTCTTAGCTGGGGCAGCCATTACCATCCTCCCTAATTTACAAGGACAGGAACCGAGGTGAAGTGACAGTTTTGGAAAGCTGGAAGAGCTGGGGTCACACCTAGATGTCTGTCTCCCAAACGCAGGCTCTTCACCACATCACGCTGCATAACCAAGTGCTGTAAGAAGATAGGGTGAGGGAAATTCTATCCTGACTGGGTAGGATTCAGGATGTACAAAGGGTATTCTAGGCTAGGTGGTATTCAGTAAGTGGTAGCTGGTACTGCGTTCCCAAGTATACTATCTTAACAGACAAGGAGACAATTACCCCCATATACTTATTTGTTGCAGATTACTGTGTTTATTTTTTGGCAAAAAGTTTTTACTTATTCAGGAATCCATGAAAACGTTTCCCTAGATTTGTCTCAGAATAACAGACAGCTGACTATACCCCATACCTAGGTGCCAAATATAGTAGACTCATTTACTAATCTTCCCCTCATACCTAAGAAAGTGTTAGCAATAGCTTTCCTTAAATTCTTCATTCTCTTCTCTGTACTCCCATAGTCCTTTTCTTTTAATTCACATATAGTACATCAGAAAAAGCTTTGCAATATAATTGAGTCCATGTCAAGTTTCATCACTACAACAGCGGTTTCAAAAAGGAGTATTATTAGCCCTAGAGGGCATTTTAGAATATATGGGGGTCTTTTTTTTTTTTTTACTGTCAGAATGACAGCCAGGCATTACTGGCACTTAATGGGCAGAACAGAAAATTAGGTAACCTACAATGCTGAGACTGTCCAATACATCAAAACATCATCCTTTTTGGGAGCCAGAGTTTTCAGTATGGGAAGGAGATACAAATATGGACTAGAGGAAGGCAAGGAAGAATCCTGTGGGAATATACTAGAATTGGAAGTATTAGTATGAACTCATTTTTAAAATATATATATGTATGCATATGTGCATAGATGTTCACATCTGTATGTTTATGAGTTTACTAGACAGAGGCCTGGTGCATGAAATTTATGCACAGGGTGGGGAGGGGAGGTCCCTCAGCCCAGCCTGCGCCCTCTTGTAGTCCGGGAGTCCTTGGGGGATGTCTAAGTGCCACAGAGGCAGGAGAGGCTCCAGCCACTGCCACTGCGCTCACCAGCCATGAGCCCAGCTTCTGGCTGAGCTGCACTCCCCATGTGGGAGCACACTGACCACCAGGGGGCAGCTCCTGCGTTGAGCGGGATCAGGCCGAAACCGGCTCTCCAACATCCCGAGGGGTCCCGGATTGTGAGAGGGTGCAGGCCAGGCTGAGGGACCCCACCGGTGCATGATTGGGGTCGGGGAGGGACGCGGGAAGTTGGCCAGCCTGGGAGGGCTCCAGGGCGTGTCTGGCCCATCTTGCTCAGTCCCAATCGGCCAGACCCCAGCAGCAAGCTAACCTAAGATCAGAGCATCTGCCCCCTGGGGGTCAGTGACATCATAGCGAGTTGTTGAGCAGCCTTAGCATATCATTAGCATATTATGCTTTGATTGGTTGAACCGACAACTGGACACTTAGCATATTAGGCTTTTATTATATAGGATGTATACATATTTTCCACTGAATGGGCCAAGAAGCAAAAACTCCACAATGACAAGAGGACAACTACTATGCAGATCTTGGCTTCTAATACCATTCCCTTTAAAAAGAACCAGGACTCCTTGGAGAAAGAGTTGATTCCCAGGCCAGAGCAGGAAAGGTACAAGATGAGCTTAGAACATTGAGAGTCAGCTTGAAAGGGCTCCTACTAGCCAAATCTGGGACAGAATGGTAATGAATCATTAAAAAGAAAAACAAGAGAAATTCATAATCCAGAAGACCATATAATTCAAAGGAAGAAATGGGAACAGAGGGAGGGCTCATGCTTATAGTAGAATACTGAGTACTAACTAGTAAATGTGGAAGTATTATTGGAGTTGGAGAACCATCATTTTTCAATTGTTGTAAAGACTGATTCAGGCAAGATTTTTCAATTGTTGTAAAGACTGATTCAGGCAAGATGCCTCAATAGATGCTAAATCTAGGGGGAAACTTTTGCTCAACATGATATTTGCATATTAAAATATCTCTCCACAGATTGCCTATTAGTCATAATGGAGAAAAATAGTAACTCTCCAGTGAGGAAATCAGACACACTTGACAAGGTGATCAAAATTAACATTGCCAGTGAACGCAGATCGACAACAGGTATCTCTAGATGTGCCCTGAGAAGGACAAAATAACACTGACAATATTCTGATGGGAAAGCATATCTTGAATCTAATCATAAGGAAACCTCAGACAAACCCAAAAAGAAGAATATCCTATTTAAAAAAGGGACTGGCTTCTTTAAAAATGTCAGGTCATATACACTAAAGCATTCAGGAGCTGTAATATATGCAAAAAACTGTTCAAAAAGTAAAAAAAAAAAAAAAAAAGTGTGCAGAGTATAAGAAAGCAAAAACAAATGGGTCAAAATGGTGAAAATATGTAAATCTGGGCTAAGGGTCAGATGCTCTTTGTATTATTCTTATGATTTTTTTTGTAAATTTCAAATTATTTCCATATAAAAAGTTCAAAATATTTGGTCCACATATCATATATGACATGGCAGATATCCACACTATTAAAAATACCTGCCTATAATTAACAAAACTCCATTTTACATATAAAAACAAAGCACTTTGGGGGACATAATTTGAAAATAAGCTGAATTTTCCATAAATGCAACTACTAGGTAAACTGAGGAAAGACAGCACTTTGATTCATTCAGAACTTTACCAAAAATTGTTCACCATTTTGTGAATAAAGCTGTCAGCACCTATGATAATGGTATTTGACTTTGCTAGCACACCACATCTGTATCCATCTGCATTTCTGTCTGTTGTTCACAGTGATTCTACATTTCAGTGCAAACATGTAGTTACTAATCTTCAGATTCTCCACAGCTCTGTTTTGGCTGGCTCCTGCCCATACATCCAATGCCAGGTCTCACAAACCAACTCTGCTCTTCAAGGTAGACTTTATAGATAGCTATAAAAGAATCCTGCCTGCTCAAATTATGGGAAGAACCCATAAACACAGACTTTCTTCTTATTTAACATAAGCCAAAAAAAAAAAAAAAAAGCAGAGAAAGAAATCTTGGGGAAAATATTAGATCAGCACTAGAACTGATCCAAAAATTACATCATTCCCCATAAAACTATCACCAATCATCTGATGTTATCACAATGATGTTATATATAAAATATATTATGTAGCATGTACATTTCTATAAAATGATCATAGGGTCAGTGATTTTTTTAGGCTTTGTTATTTTATAGAAGAAGGGCTGCTATTAGTGTAATATAACATAGGGAACAGGAGCCTATAATGAGGAGCCTACTGCCTGAGAAGTGTTACCCAACTATTTTCCTTAAATGGTTTATATGAGATTATAACACTGCTTTCAAATCAATCTGTCATCTGGCAATGAAATAGAGGAAAGTCAAAAAGCTGTCTGAAGACCACAAGTTAGAAATGACAATAAAAAAAAGATAAGTTACTAGCAGGTTTGCCTCAGTAGATAGAGCGTTGGCCTGCGGACTGAAGGATCCCGGGTCTGATTCTGGTCAAGGGCATATGCCAGGGTTGCAGGCTCAATCCCCAGTGTGGGGCATGCAGGAGGCAGCCAATCAATAATTCTCTCTCACTATTGATGTTTTTATCTCTCTCTCCCTCTCCCTTGCTCCCTGAAATCAATAAAAATATATTTTAAAAAAGAATATAAAACAAATTTTTCTTTGCAGATAACATAAAACAGAGGCTGCAGAGCAACTAACTATACAATAAAAATGGACAAAAAAAAGAATTGTTTACATAACTTAGGAAGACCACTCATCAAGGCAAAAAAGAAATAGCAGGATAACAAAAATGACTTTGCCATGTGTGAAACAAAAGTCTAATTCCTTTTAAGAGCTAAAATGTACTTATCTGAATTGGGTTATCATAAAAGCATCATTTCATAATACATCATATGAATATATTATCATAAACACATGGAGTGACTGCAAATGACACACAGGTACCTACCGAGGTGACAATCTTCTTTTTCTCTTGCTTCCCATTTCTGGCTGTCCACGTATGCTGCAGAAAGCAGACACCTTTTACCTGAGGAAAAAAGACAATTATCTCAACATTCATGGTTTCACAACAGGTTTAGTTTATATGCCTGTTTCATTAAACATATCTTTGTAATATGTTCAATTTACTAGATTTAAAGATTCTAACATGATACTGTAACCAACGTTGCACAGTTAACAATTCAGTTCTCAACAAACTGCACTCAACCTCTAACAAGTATAAGATACAGAAAACTAAAAAAAAAAAAAAAAGATACAGAGAACTGAAAATTTATACAATAATGTTATGGGTAGAAATGCTGGTAATTTTGTTCCTATAACTTTAGGACTAGGAACCATCTGTTTCCATTAAATTATAGCCTAGGTAAGCACTAGAACCCTTTGGAACTGGAAACATTTGCTGAACGGCTGCTTAACTCATTAATCGAATGCCTCATAATCATTAGTTGGTCCTCAAAACATTGCCACGTGACTTAGATCAGCATATTTACCCTTATTTCACATAAACCAAACAATAATATCTTACCCAGTACACCAGCACCCTAGTGGTAAATAAGAGAAAGCAGTAAGCCAAATTTCAGGTAACCCACGAACTGGCATAGCTGTATTCCCAGTACCTGGCACAAGGACTGGCATATGGCAATGCTCAATAAATGAGCTCAAATGAAAACCTTTTGTGCTTCAAAGGACACTACCCAGAAAGTGAAAGGAAAACTCACAGGATGAGAAAACATTTGCAAATCATTTCTCTGATAAGGGATTTGTGTCCCGAATATATAAATAATTCTTACTACTCAAAATTTAAAAAGACAAATAACCCAACTGAAAATGGGCAAAGGATTTGAACATATATTTCTAATACAGGAAAAGTATGCACACACACAAACATATATACATACATGCAAATTGCTAGCAAGTACATGAAAAGATGTTTAGTATTTGCTATTAGGGAAAGGCAAAATACATTGAAATTCCACTTCACACCCACTAGAGTGACTATAATAAAAAAGACAGATAGTAACAGTTGTTGATATAAATGTAGAAAAACTGGAACCTTTTACAATTCAGGTGAGAATGTAAAGTAGTGCAGCCACTTTGGAAAAGTTTGTCAGTTTCTTAAAACATAAACATGAAGTTACCATACGACCCAGCAATTCCACTCCTAGGTATATACCCAAGAAAAATGAAAGTATATTTCCACACAAAAATTTGTATAAAACAGAAACAGAAAGCAGATTAGTGGTTGCCTAGATTTGGAGGGTTAGGGGTCAGAAAAACTTCAGGGAAGTTGGGGAGTAATTTACTAAGTTTGCTTTTGTTTTGTTTTGTATTTTGAGGTAGTGAAAATGTCCTAAATTGATTGTGATGATGGCTAGAAGAGGGTGGCAGGTCCTTAGAGTGATGTGTAAAGGATACAAAGAGTGACATAAGGACTTGACTTGCCATTGCTCACTTTGAAGATATTTGAGAAAGGGACCATCAGCCAAGGAATGCAGATGGTTCTTAAAAGATAGAAAAGGCATGGAAGCAGATTCTACATCCCTTTCAATGCCGGAGGCCGGTCCATCCTTGTTGCTTGACACAGTCACTTCAGGGAAGAAACATCTGCACAGCATATGTTTCAAGGTACCTGGCGTATACGGCATACTGTTCTTAATATGTTTGCTCCCCCTTTTTTAGCGCTATGTGTTATAACCAGAACCACCTCCCTGAGAAAGGTTGTTTCCCCAGGTGGGGATTTTTCCCTGGAGTTAGGGATTAACAGGACTAAGGAAGAGAATAAATCAGTAAAACCCCCTAGTGTTACAGAAATACCATGTACTACTTATGAAGAACTTGGACTAAGACTGTTGGCAATAAATTTGGGACTTGTTGGGCCCACATCCCCAGGGGTCTGCCCACCAGGGAAAGCACCAAAGCCTATACCCCTGGAGACCCACCGACACAGGGTAGTCCCAGGGAAAGCAAGCAGTGGGGCTGGGAGGACATAACCTTTACTGGGTAGGATAATCTCCTTCAGTCACTTCCTTGTAGCTTATCAGTAGAGCAGTAGAATAGTGACCTTGGAATAGCCCTTATAATGGAACACAGAGATTAACCTAGACAAGATTAAAATCAACAGAACTAGATAGAGACAGGATTTTTGGCAAAGGTCAGATAAGAAACTATGGAAATGAAACAAGGAACTGTAGGTTACCCAAAACATACCTTGATGTGATTATAGAGGCATGCTTATAGGATCAAATGGTATAAATACAGATGTAACAGGACAATAAAAAAAGAACCTGGCTATGCTGATCAACTGAACATTGTTTCCGTGTCATTCCTTCTTCACCGACTCCGTCCACACCTTTGGGAACCCCTGGACCTGCTGGGGCTGGACCCCAACATTTCAACACTTTGATTTTAGCACAGCAAGACCCCGTGTCAGACTTTTGACCTACAGAACTATAATATAATAAATCTGCATTGTTTTAAGCCACCAAATTTGTGGTAATTTGGTAACTTGCTTATCCTTCAGCCAGTCAATTTTTAACACAACCATTCTCTAACTTAACTATCCACTATAAGAAATATTTTTCCATTTAATTCTGAAAAAAATACCTCCAAGGACCAGAATTTCAAAGTTTAGAGAACACGGATGGGCTCTATCCTACGCGTTAAGAAAGATAAGACATTCCATTTTCTCTAAGCCTTTAAAAGCAGGATGTTCATCTTTCTGAGATGCTTTATAAAGGACACCATTTAAAGTTCTTTCCATCTTTGTATAGTAGTTGGAAGGTCTATATATTAACACTGGAATCAAAGAATTTCTATAAAGTTGGACAGAACAATACATTTGCTGTGAGTTTGTACAACGTAGACTATTTTTCCTCTAATGGTTCAAGATGTTTTGATGACTTAAAGTCAGGCTCCTTATCAGCATTTTCAAATCTGGAGTGGTCTATAATGCACTATCCTACTTATTTATATTACTTGCCTACAGCCTCCATTTCCTCATTTCAAGACTCCTTTCATCTATGGCCTAACCCAGTGCTTGTTTAATATCACTTTCTGTAATGATGGAAATGTTCAATTCTTAGCTGTCCCCATACAGCAGTCACTGGCCACAGGTGTCTAGTGAACACTTAAACTATAGCTAGTGTGACTAAGAAACTGAATTTTAAATTTTATTTAATTTTTACTAATTTAAATACCCACAGGCAGCTAGTAGCTACCACAATGGAATAGCACGGGTATATAACCTACTGCAAGTTCAAAGGAAGACCAAAATGCTAACTGGAAATTCTCTCCCTTATCTAATCGCATTCCCTTGTTAGAATGAAAGGTTGTCCCCAGACATTCTAAGCAAGCACAATACCCTCCCTAACAGATCATCGAAGGTCTTGTTGACATTGAAACATTGACAAGCATCACTAAATATGCTTGTAAATAGCTACAACCGCTTGAGATGCCAGGCACTGTGCATACCACTGTACATTAAATATTAAATATTTTTACCAGCTAGGCCAACCAGTTCATCCTCAGAAAACTTCAGGTAGCCAACTTGTGACCTCACGTTGATATTTAATGGCTGCTCCTGAAGAAGTGTGAGCAGGAGTGTATGTGCTGCTTTTCTATAGGGGCTACAGGAGGAATGTTGGAAAGAGGAGATAACAGGCACTGAAACATCGACTGGGATTATTTTAACCACTTAATCATGTACACTTATCAGGATTTAGCTTCTGAAAATGTTAAAAGATATTTTCCCCATGTCATTATCCATGAAACAGGTTTTGAGTGGGCTGCCATCCACTCAGATATCGAAGTGCTTTAGAAGTAACTATCAGCATTCATTGTCTACAGGTAGAAGACCAGCTAAGGAAGGTCAATCGAAAATTGTGCCCAAGGTCATCAGGTAGAGTGAGCCGAGTACACTGAGAAACTCCCACCAGCCGAACCCGGGGCTCTGGCCCCTGTGCGCGGTGAAGGGGCCGCTAGGACGCCCCTCCGAGGAAACCTGCAGGGAGACCACGTTCAGAGCCCAGGGGGACACATCGGGGCTTTTCACGTTCAGCAGAAGGCAGTCACCCCGACACACACCCAGCCAGTCACACGCAAAAGCGCTCAGGCTAGACGTTCTCTGCTCGTTACCCCTGTGCATGGGAGACACTATTACTTTACGAAAGGAGACGGGTCGGAGACGCTGCCTCCCCGTGCTGTGCTACCGGACACCCCCCAGGACTTCTCTAGCAACGAGACCCCAGAAGCATTCCCTCTCCTCTTCCAAGCCCATCGCTGCTTTCACTCAAGGAACAGGGTTCTCCGGGATCTAACGGAGCAGCCCCACGAAGGCAGCAGCCACCAACCTGCCAGGGAGAGGTGAGGCAGAGGCACTCTCCGCGCCAGGAAGACCCCGTGCCGCACCATGGGGGCCGCCATCTTGGACTCTGCCAAGGCGGCCGCCGGCCGGGGGGGTGGCAGGCGGAGGAAGGGGTGGGGCCCCAGGCGCGCCGACGCTCCGCCCCCCCCGGCTCCCGCAGTTGGTGCGGCCCGGGACGGCATGGCTGTCGCACTCCGGCCTCGGAAGCAAGCCGTCCTGCGGGCGCTGCGGGCCTGGGTGTGTGCTGGGGTGGGAGGCTCTGGCTCCGCCGGCTGCCGCTGCCCCCTCGGAGGTATCCGCGGGCTCGCGCCGTGAAGGCGGGGAGGGATGGGACCGAAGGGACCTTTACACCTCTGCGGGCATCACGTTGGAGGAATAACAGCGCCACGGCCACTTACTGGCCTGGAGCAGACGAGCGTGGCTTCGCGCGTGTGTGCCACGATGACCCCTGGGTGTCGTGGACACCCACGTACCTGGGAGCCAAAGGACAACCGGGCCGGGGTCTTGACCTTGGCGCTGCGGCATCCCCTCGGACGGGGGCGACGTTGCTCACCCCCCTGGGGTGCGGGGCCCGGCAGAGTTTGGGAGCAGAGTCCCAGCTGTGCAGCTAACGATCGGAAAGACCTTGAACAGGTTCCCTCATCCGTACAATTAGTTATCCCTTCATCTCTTCTTGAAAATGCCGATGAGGGATACAGTATGGAACCCTTTGTACCAGGCATTATTCTAATGTATTTACAGACATTCCTTTTCTCCTTACAACACCCAGTGACCGGGTACCATTCTTTTCTGCATCGACTGGGGAGGAAACAGCAAGTATAACATCTCATGTGCCCGAGGTTAGAGGGAACGTAGGGGAGGGATTTGAACACAGGCAGCCCCACAGTAGAGTTCTGCTGCCACCCTTCATGTGGACTGGCTCTCCATACAGCGATTGTTTTTGTTACTTTTTTAGTGCAGTGCCCAGAGCTTCTTTTGGTGGTTGATTCTTTGGCCACAGCCTGGCATCCTAAAGAAGTGATGTTTCCCAAACTCATCGTTTCTGCTAAGCTGTGGCTAGTGGTTTCTGATCTGTCTTGAGGTTACTGAGAGTCTACATGTGAGAGGCCATACTCCTCATTTCACAAATGACAGGCCTGGGGATTCCAGTGGTCACGCTATAGCTTTTCCCACTGCACTGTATGCTTCTACCTAGATAAACCAAAACGAAATATTCCTGTTTTGCATTTAAACAATAGCCTTTAGTTTGTTTGTTTTAAAATCCCCTTGTCCCTTAACCAGATGGTGAAAGTCTATTTGTCTTTCAGATCCCAGATCCCTGCCATCCCATCCCCATACACAATTAATCACTAGCTCCTTTTGCACACATAAACATAACTTGTCTTTGCTGAGGATTTGCATTATCTGGTAGTTAGAGATGCTTTTTTCCCCACCAGGGTGACTGTTATATTTGTACCTATCTAGATGAATTATTTATACTAACTGAATCAGTTATTAGAGACAGTCATATTATTTGCCAAGTTAAAACAGTCAAAATGATATTAGTCTTTTTCTTTCTCTATTTTTTAGCTAAAAGATATCTACTTACAGATAATGTTGTGAAATTGAAAGAATTTCAGCAAAAGAAGGTGGCTATTGCATACACTCTTCCTGGTACCAAAGGTAATTGGATCTGTTTTGTTAATTCTTACATTGTTCTGTCATTCAAGTTTTCTCTGTCTCTGTCCCTGTTCAGTCTCTCCTTCAATGTCTCAGAAAAATTGAGATGATTTGTTCTGAGTTTCCTAGTCTATCCTGACATGCACCTTTCATCTCGTTCTCTACCATTGCAGAGTCTACAGCTCTCCTTTTATTCCTTCACCCAGAATCCCAGAGAAATACTAAAACCAGTCCCCCTGATCCATGCCACTCAAAGGTTCACGGGTCAGCAGCAACTGGGAGGTTGATTGGAATGCCAAACCTCAGGCCCTAGATGACTTGTATGCACAATAAAGTCCAAGGAGAACTGCTCCAGATGACTGGTGTTCAAACTTTTCGATGAAACCCTTAGTAAAAAAATACACTTTATGTTACATCTCCAGTACCCACATACATAACTTATATAAATGCAATAAAATGAAACAAAACAGTGCTATATGTGATGATGCATGTTCATATTTTCTACCCTGTGCTGGAAAAGTCAATAGGCTAAAACAAAGATTTATTTTAAACCTTAGCAAAATATTGACAATTATTGAGGCTGGGTGATGGGCACATGGGAGGTCAAACTACTTTTAGGTAGTTTGAAAACTTTTATTATAAAAAGCTAAAAATGCAACACCACCACGTAGGTCCTATTCCTTTTCAGCATCTGAGAAATCTTGTTGCATTCTTTCCCCCTCTCCTGCACACTGAGTTTTTTCCCAGTCCTTTAAATTCCTTTATAAACACAGCAAGACTCTCCTCTCTCCTCTCTTTTAGTTACTCTTTTATTTTCTTTATTCATTTTTTTAGCTCTTCTTCCTTTACTGTCAACTGTTTAAGAGCACCTATTTAACACTTCTTGCTTCTCTTCACTCACAGTCCAGCCCTCTGGAAATCAGTCTTCCTTCACTGCTCTGCTAATCATCTATATATATAAAAGCCTAATATGCAAATTATCCCCATGGGAGTTTGACAGGGAGACCAATTGCTCGCTATGATGTGTGCTGGCCACCAGGGTGCAGCGTGGAATGAAGGAAGGCCCTGGCCAGCAGCCGGGGAATGGAGGCCCTAAGTCAGCAGGTGGACATCCCTCTCGCAGTCCAGGACCCCTCGCTCCTTACCACCTGCCTACTCGTTGCTCCTTACTGCTCGGCTCGCTGCTCCTTAGCACTGCCACTGCACTCACCAGCCGTGAGCCTGGCTTCTGGTTGAGCGGCGCTCCCTCTGTGGGAGCACACTGACCACCAGGGGCAGCTCCTGCATTGAGCATCTGCCCCTTGGTGTTCAGTGCACATCATAGCGACCTGTCGTTCTGGCTATTTGGCCGTAATGGTTGCTTAGGCTTTTATTATGTAGACTAGATAGTCAGTCATGTGTTACCTAATCCATCACTGTTTCAGGTAACTTTCTATAAATATATCTTGTCCTCTTGACTAGACTTTGCTCTTTCAGGGTAGGAACCATACCTCTTGTGTATGAATATGTGATAAGCACTTACATCTTGATTGGTTAGTTTTAAAATACAAATTATATCTGTTGAAATTTTGGATTCTTAAGGTTTATTAAGAAGGGCTAACAAGGCCCTAGCCAGTTTGGCAAAGTGGATAGAGCGTCAGCCCTAGGACTGAAGGGTCTTGGGTTTGATTCCAGTCAAGGGCACGTTCCTCACTTGCAGGCTTGATCCCTGGCCCTGGTCAGGAGTGCATGCAAGAGGCATCCAATCCATGTGTCTCTCTCCCATCGATGTTTCTCTCTCTCTGTCTTTCCCTAAAAGTCAATGGAAAAATATCCTCTGGTGAGGATTAACAAAAAAGGATAAAGAAGTACAAGACATGAAGTCATCCCATTGAAATCTTTTATATTGGAAATTGTTTAGAGCTATTTAATAGAACAAATCCTCTTAACTCTACGAAGAAATAGAAGGAATGAAAATAAGAACAATAATGCCTGTGATTTACTGGCAGTTACTCTGCTGGCTCTGTGCTAAATGCTTCATGTATATTGTCTCAGGATAACCCCGTGAGGTAGGTGTCATGATCCTAACTTTACATACAAGGAATCAGGTCTCACAGACAAGGGTCACCCCATAGCCTGCAAGTGACAGAGCCTAGATTTCAGTCCAGGTCCTTCTATCACTAAAACCTTTAACCATTATGTGGTTCTGCAAGTAAAGATGGGAGGGTCCACTACAGTATCAAACGCAGTGGGCCTTCTTTTCTTGTAAATCCAGAGCAATGTCTGCCTCAGCTTCCAGATCTTGCATTTTCAATGTATATTGTGCCACTTCTTTAAGCAGCATTCCTGCAAAGCTCTGAGCCTTGGAGCAAATCCTGTGGACTTTTCTTGGCAATTTCTGTTACTGAAAACAGCTCTGCCTTTTGGTGCCTGCCTTGCCTCTCACCCCACATTCTGGTGAGAATACAGTTCCTTCCTAATGCCAAGAAGCTATGTTTCCTTTTGGGGTGTGATGGTCCCCACAGTTGTTCAGACACAAGACAAGGGGCAGAGACAGAGTATGATCACCTTGAAAAGAGTGACTTTTTTATTTACCCCTATGCATTCTCTAGTCACACAGTATGCTAACAACTGAGTAGGGAGAGACCAAGAGGAATGAAAGAGAGGCAAAGATGGGCCAAATGAAAGCGAAACAGACTATTTCTGAAACATGTGAGTCAACCACTGTGGACATTTTCCTTTCAGTTTTCCTGCTACGTGCCCTGCCAATTAATGGTTTAGATATCTTGGTTACATTTTCTTTTTTTTCTCTCATAAGTCTCCTATAGATACAGTTCTTTGGGCTAAACCGCTGGGATACTTTCAAACTAGTGTGCATAAGGATTATCAGGTATTAAAAAACTAGAGGCCCAGTGCACGAAATTCATGCACTGGTAGGTCCCTAGCAGCTGCCGGCTGCCGGCCAGGGCCTTCCTCCCTTCCCCTGGCCAGCCCCGCCCCCTGGTCGAACTCCCGGACAAACTCCCAGTTGAGGGGATAATTTGCATACTATGCTTTTATTATATAGAATACATATTCTTGTGCTCCTGTTCCCAGAGATTCTGTGTTGGACAGTCTTGAGTGGGGCCTGGGCTTTGCCCCTGTGACACAGATGCTTTGTGTCACACACCATCTCTGACACTACTCGAGGGGACCAGCCCATGATGGGAGCTGCGAGGCTGTGAGCCCCTCTCAATGCCCCTTTGTGGTGAGCCAGGTTCTGGCTTCCCCTTCTCCCAGTCAACCTCAGTGATGGTCACCCTACTGTGCTTTCTTCCAGAAACCTATTTGAGCAGCTTGGAGGAGAAATTGACCCAGAACAAGCTCATCTTGAAGGAGGAGCTGAGAACCTTACTTCATTTATGTGAGTCCCGTGATGATGTGGAACTGGCTAAACATGTCATTTACAGGTGAGGCATTTCCTTAGAATTCTGCCAGCCTTTGTCTCTTCTTACTGTGTTCCATTTCCTGAGCAATTTCATCCACTTCCAAGGTTTAGGCATCACCAATGACTGCCAAATCTCTTGTCTAGATGCCTGCCCTCGGCTCTAGACATTTATATTCATTCTTCTAGCAAACACTTACTGGTTCCTACTACATGCCAGGTGCTGGGAATAGAAAAACAGATAATACATGCCCCAAGAAATCAGCAGCATACTCACTAACTCCACTTACACGTCCCTTAGGTCTTCACATGCAACTTATGCAAATTTCTTCCTTTTGCTGTGTTTTCTATTGCATGACCAGTCACTCAGGGCAGATATCTGTGAGCCTCTTTCCCCTAATCTCATTGCTTCCCTCCCTGACAGGATAAGTGGTGTCTCTCATCTCTAGCCTTGCTCTCTCTGTCCCTGTTCACAGTGTCTTAGTTCAAGTTCCCAGTGTCTCTCACATGGATGACCAGTGGATTCCTAACTAGTCTCCCTTTTCCAGGCGTATGCCTATTCTGTGGTGTCTGATCCCTTGTCAGAGTTTCCCATGTCAGAAGGAGCTCACACAAAATCATAGTCTGCTGTTAAGAAATCCAGCAAAGGTTTTGCTCCCTTGGGAGAAAATATGGGCTTCATTTCAGAAATTAAGTTCATTGCTTCTTTTCACCATTCTTTAAAGATATATTTCTATACATGGGCCTGCATTTATATTATACATTTATAGGGATAAAGATAAGGTATTCATATATAGAATACTGGAAGAATATATACCGAAAGTTAACTGTGGTTCTCTGGGAATTACACATTTTATATTTTTTGTCTGTCTAAATGTGTACTTTCTGATTTCTCCAACTTGTCTATAGTGAACATTAGCAATTTTATAATGTGAAAAAATTAATGTTATTTTTAAAAAGGAAAATTAAAAACTAAGTACAGAAAAACACCAAAAAAGTAGGAAGAAAAATATATTCCAAGTTCTGTTTCAGGTGTCTCTAGCTGCATAACAAACCACTCCGTGGTTTAAACAGCCATTATTTATTATTTCCCAGAGCTCTGTAGGTCAGGAATTGAGGCCTGTCTCAGCTGGACGGTTCTTTGTTGGTGTAGACTAAAGTCACTTGCTCATCTGCATGTCAGTGGGCTGGGCTGGAAGGTCCAAGAAGGCTTCACCTGCATTTCCAATGCCTCAGTGCTCCTCACGTGGCCCTCTCTCTCCTTGTAGTGTCTCACCATTCGTGAGTCAAGCTTGAGCTGCACTAGCCCATGGTCAAGTGGGAGCTGCAGGCCTTGTAGAGCTGACCAGTAGTGGCACAGCTTCATTTCTGATGCATTCTCTTGGTCAAAGCAAGTGTCCTGCCAGCTCAGATTCACAGGGAGGGGAAAAGATTCCACCTCTAGATGGATGGATGGAGCAGCTTGCTCATGCAGGGAGAGGAAGAATTGATGGTGGCCCTCTTTGGGCCTATCTACCACTTCTGAGAAACCACTGTTAATATCTTGATATACTCTTCACCCTTGTACAACACAGGACTTGGGGCACCGAAAATTCACATAGACTTAAGTTGTAAATTAACATCGTGGATTTCCAACTGCAGATAGAAAATACATCCCTACCAATTATTTTCATTGAAAGATATTAGGATTTTGATAGGATTTATTTTACATAGTTATAATTATTACTGTGAAAAAATATATTTTTTTGTTTTCTAATTAGTATTATAGCATAAATGTTTTTGCTTGTTAATCATATGCTTAGGAATCACATTTTTATGGATATACCATATTCCATCATATGTTTGGTATTTTAATTAACTGTGCCCCTGTTGTTGAATGTCTAAATGATTCCTAACTTTTCATCAGTATGAATAGTGCCATGATTTATACTGGTGAAACTGTACGCATAAAACTTGTTCTTTATTTCCTTTTTGGGTTCAGAGGGAGTGAACCTTTTAAAGGTTGTCAGGATAAGCTGCCAGGTTATTTTCCAAAAGTTATTGTGGTTTATAATCACACTATACCAGCAAACCTAATTCTGTTATTTGTAATGATTAAGTTAAAATCATTAAAAATAACAGTTGTAGCTAAGTAAAGAAAATAATCTTATGTAGTTGAATCATTTAAGACCCTCTGGATAGCTTTACTACCCAAAGCTATCAGATGTTTAAAAGAGAAATAAAGCAGGATAAAAATTTGAACACTCTTTCCACTCTGTTTTTCTTGTGAACATTCAAAGTATGACTCATCCTTCCTTTATTGATGCTAATACTCTCTGCTCAGTTGCTGCCCTTCACTCTACTTGTGGACAGCTGGGCAAGTGGGAAGATGGGTGGGCCAGGGCCTAACCAACCCATCCCCTCTCTTCTGAGACAGACGGCCCACGGCTGGGAAGAAGTATAGGGAGCTGAAATATAAGGCCTTTATTGGGCCAAAGGTGATGAGCAACTCAATCCCATCCTAATATTGACCATATTGGTTTGCAGAGGGATTTTTAGATCCTCTAACTGGAACCAGAAGGTGATACATTATCTCTGTGACTTTCTAGGACTTTTAATTAGAACGAATGTCATTAAAATTGAGAAAACTTTTCTTTTTGTTTTGTTTTGAATCAGGCATAAGTTTCTCATGAGACTATTTACTGAGATATATTGATTTTTAAAGATGTTTTCCTCAGCATGTCTTATATTTTATGTGGAAGACTAGCTGTGTGCCAGGCATATTGCCTCATTTAATCCTCACAAAAACTCTGAGTTCTCTTCTTAGCTCCATTTTACAGATAAGGAAACTGGAGCCAGCAGTGATTAATTAATCTGCTCATGGTTACAGAGCTGGGATTTGAACTGTTATTTTGGAATGAGAGTTTAAAAATCCTTATTTATTACACTATATTGCCTTTTAATAACTTATTTTTCCAGTTTTATTGAAGTATGATTGACAAAAATTATATATATTTAAGATGTAACAACTTGATACTTTGATATAACTTAATTCTTAACTGTTGTAATGAAGCAATGAATATTTTTGTAGCTTCTGTAATTGGAATTTGAAATGTACCTTTAAAAGTACACATTGCCATTCTATTTGGCAGTATATAAGCTTAGGCTGGACTATGACTTTCCTCAGTGATTTCAGCAGGTTAAAGAATATTCTGTTATTTATTTTTTAAAATCTTTGTTGTTTAAAGTATTACATATGTCCCCCTTTTGTTCCCCATTGACCCCTTCTAGCCTGTCCCTGCCCCAGGCCTTCACCACCTTGTTGTCTATGTCCATGGGTTATGCTTATATGCATACAAGTTCTTGGATTGATGAGTATTCTGTTTTTTAAAGTCAGAGCTGTCCCTGTGGTATTTGGGATTTATTCACATAATGAATGAATCTTTCTAAAATCTGATTTACATGTAATCATGAGGTACTTGTTCTGTTACCAGATTGTCTTCTTAGTGTCTAAAGCACAAAGAATTGGCTATTGAAAGTGAAGTGGTGCTAGCAGTTTGCAGAGCTGTGGTTCTAACTGACAGGCTGGCCTCCGGAAGAAATCTCAAGCCACTCTCTTTGAAATTTGCCTTTTCCTAAACCTGAATTTTTAGCTCACATATGTCTTTCCCAAGGTGAGGATTATCTGCCATCCTAGATGTAGATGAAGCAGCCTTGACAGGGACAGAGCAGCACCCCACCCCTTTCCCTTGCTCCTCTCTAGTTGGGCCTGTACAGAGACAGTGCATTCTGATGGGCTCACAGATGCAAGACCCCTGCTGTTCTCTGACATATGCTCCCACTCAGTCAGTCCTATTGGGTTGTTGGGAAGATGATTACAATGTACATTTTCCTCTCTTTTATTTCACAGGGTGAGTGGGCCTCCAACACACCTTGTTTATTTATGTTTACTTAAGTACCTAAGGTATTTCTGCACTCCAGGATTCCTCTGATTATCTTCAGTCTGCAAGCTTCCCCTCCAGACTGTGAGAGTACCTCATTTTTTGTGTGTCCCCAACACCTAGCCAAGTGCATGTCTCGGGCTGTCAGTTCCTTTCCCTGTGTCCCACCATTTGGCTCATTGAATCATTTTTATTAACAGGTACTATGTAGAGAACAGAAATGTCACACTGGGAGAGTATAAGTTTGGACCACTTTTCATGAGGTTGTGCTACGAGTTGGATCTTGAGGAGTCTGCAGTGGAGCTCATCAAAGACCAGGTTATTGTCTTCTGATTGCCTTCCCTGCCAAAGTGATTTCCTTGTGCTGAGGATAAGGTGTTTTTCATGTTAGGAAAGGCATCTATCTCCCATATACACATTTTTATTAGAAAAAGGCTGCTGGGCTGAATGAATGAGCTCTTCCCCGCATTTTTAAGGTTTCTTTGGAGCCAGTTCCTATGAAGAGGTAAAGGTCTCTTTATACAGATGTGGAAGAGGTGTAAGTACAGATTGCAAGGTATCTACCTACCTTGGATGTGTGTCCACCTGGGACTGACATCCTCCTTTGGAGGAGCTTTTGCTGGGGACAGTTTAAGACAGGTTGCCGTTTAAAGCTTGCCTTTCCTGTCCTTCACCTGTGCTTCTCTCCTCTTCTTGAACTTTACTTCTGGTTGAAAGCCACGTTGTAAAGGGCTTTTCCATTTTTAAAATGCTTTCACATATTCCAATTTTCTTTTCCTAAAAACAGTAATAGCAATAATTATTTTTAAATTATTTATTGAATATTTACTATGTCCTCGGCTTAAGCACTTTATGTGTTTCATCTGTTTCCCACAATAGCCCTGGTGAGCGAGATACTATTATTATATTTTACAGATGAAGAAACTGGGACTCTGAGACAGTATAAACTTATCTATTGTCAGAAGCATTGGTTAAATTTTGGGGCTGGGGCTGGCCACCTGGGTCATGTTAGTATTTCTAGGGACTGCCATAACTAAGTTGTCCTGCCTCTTACTGTTTTTCCTATAAAGGGTTCTGTCCGTGGTGGAGCTATTAACTCTCGGCTTGCCCCTCCTTTAAGAATACCCATGCATTAGAAAGATGACCATAGTATATTAGTAAGCAGAGAAAAGGTGGTTTCAGAACAGTATGGAGTAGTTTGAGCCCATTTTTTTCTAAAAGAAGAAATATTTATACATATTTACATTTCAGTGTATATGTATTACAATATGGAAGGATAGACACTGAGCTGCTGCTTATCTTTAGGGGATAAAAGTGTAGGAAATTCTCATTTTTTACTTTAAACAGTTCTGTATTGTTTGACTATTTTACAATAAGCAGGTCTTAATGTTATAATTTAAAGAAAACAAAAGTTTTACTATAATAAATCATAGCCATGCGTATAGTGATAAAAACAAATAGAAAGTGAATGTAAAGTTTTGTTACTGTTTTTAGTTACCTGTGTGTGAAACATTCATGAATGGGTGAGTTTCCTGGAGTGGGATAAACTGGATTCCAGTCAAATGACATAAAACCTAATCCTGCTTCCTCCTAACGTGTTATGTCCCCTCCCAGAACCCTGTGGTGTGGCCAGTGCGGTAGCCACTAGCCACATGTATCTCTGGAGCCCTTGGACTGTGGCTATATGTGTAAAAGTAGGTTTACAGTTGTTCATTTGGAAAATAATAATAAATAATGATACAGGAATAAACTGTGTTTTGCGTATTTACAACTGTAAACCTACTTTTGCCTCACCCTGTACATGATGTATTTCAGATATTTGATATAAAAAGGAGAATGTAAAGTACTTTTTAATGATTTTTTTAGTATTGAGTACATGTTGAAATTATATTTTGGATTTAGTGCATTAAGTAACATTAAAACTGATTTTATGTATTTTTTACTTTTTAAATGAGGCTACTTAAAAATTTAGAATAACATACATAGCTTGCCCTTGTGGCTTGCAGTATTTTTCTATGGACAGGGGTGCTCTGATGGCTTCCCATCCCACTTAGAATAGAACTCAGACCCCTCATCATTATCTAGTGGGCCCTTTATGGTATCTCATCTCCTGCCACCTTCCTTTGCTCACTTCATTCTGGACCTTGTTCTTTCTCAGACATGCCAAGCTCCTGGCCTGAGACTGGAATGCTCTACACCTGCATCACTGAGCCTTTCTCCTTTACTGCATGAAGGTCTCTTCTCAGAGAGCCTTCCCTGATCCCCTCCCATCACCTTCTCCACCCCTCTGTCCTGTTCCATTCTTCTTCATGGCTCTTATTGAGACTTTAAGTTAAGCTCCACAGGTGATAAGCCCACTGGTGTTCAGGGCAGGCTCTGTGTCTTGTGTGTCACTTTTTGCTCTCAGCACCTAGACAGGAGCCGCATAGTGGGCTCTCAGAAAGGACAAACAGGAGCAAGGCATCCAGCGGCACATTTGAATAGCATGGCATTCAAGGTGCTGAGGAAAAAATGTTGAGAACATTTAAAAATATTTTAGTGAATTATTCACTAAATAATAATTATGATGACTAAAGTGAATCATTTCAAAAAGTAAACAGTCAGCTCTGTTTTATTTGTTTGCCAAAAGAAGTTACTGTAGACGTTCCTGCCTTAGTCCTCAACCATACTTCTAGCTGCCATTTCATGTTATTATGCTGCCACCCAGGTCCCAGGACCACCCCACCAGGGTTGATTGGCTTGTTTCTTTTCTCCTAAACATGGCAGAACCACCGTTTATGAATATGTTTTTCACCGTATTTCTCAAGAGCTCTCTTACCAGACCTCTTGCCTCTTGTTAAGTATACCCATTGCCAAAGGCATGACACCCAATAGAGCGGACAGCATTTAAATTTTTTTGTAAAAGAAATTCTTGGTGTATCAGAAACTTATTAGAGAATTCAGGAGGCCCAGTGAATAAGGTGTGCACAAAAATAAGTCCTGGACAGATAAGGTGCAGTATAAGGGTAATAATTCCTTAATAGTTTTAACTTTTAAACAAACTGTATTGTTTTTCTTCATTAGCAATTACGAGGTTTCTTCTCAGACTCTACGTCATTCAATATTTTGATGGACATGTTATTTATCAAAGGAAAATATAAAAGTAAGTATTGTAATTTATGTTTGCTGAAAAATTCTGCTCTCTTTGCCTGTATACCTGTTAGAAAAAGCAATGGACCATACAAACGTGACCTTACCATTCCTGAAGAGCACCTGAATCAGGGAGACCTCATCCTTTATGTGTGAAAACATTGTTGCATCTTATGTCATGCCTTAAACTAAACACTCCAGATTTTACTTATGCTGACATTATAATAGGTTTTTAAATATTAGTTCTTCCTGTGTAGTTAATTTTGAAATGTAGTTCACTGCTAAATGACTTTGATAAATAGCTTTTATTGTGCTAAATACACCTTTTAGTAGATGGTGCTGATTATAACTCCGCAGATCAGCAGTAGAGGACTCTGAATTCACCTGACTGTACATATTTAAGAGCCGGCCCTCTCCTGACTTTCGGCAGGTGCTTTGGAAGTATTGATCGAGATGAAAAACCAAGATGTGAAGTTCAGCAAAGATACCTATGTCCTTGCTTTCGCGATTTGCTACAAACTGGTAAGACTATCTCCTGTTAACCTTTAGAACATTGTGGATAGTGTTTGAAAAAGGATTTGGGTTTTTTTTTCTCTGCAGTAAAATTCAGTTCCTCGGAAATCAGTTTTCCATCTGGTGCAGATATTTCCATTTTAAATGTGTTCATTTTTAGAAAACTGAAGTTAGCCATGTCAGACAGTTTTATTATGGGAAAAGCAATTTCATTACTGTCACCCTTCCCTGGCAGTTGTATAGATAGTGAAACAAGAAACAGTATGCTGGGCTCAAGCTCTGCTTTCGGGTGGTCTTGCTACAAGGCTCTTGCTGGACTCGGCTAGGCCAGTCTTCTCTGTGGCCCTCTCCATGGAAACCTTACATCCTTCATTGGCAAACTCAAGGGCTGCTTTGTCCTCATCTGTGAATTTATCTGTAATCACCTAAGTTGGAATCTCTTCCAACATCCCTAATGCTATGCTATTTGTCATGTATGTGACACTTGTAACACTGCCCACTGTTACACCACTAGAATGTAAGCTCCTTGAGGCCTCTTGGTATGCCAGCACCTAACACCGTGCCTGATACACAACCAGTCTTTAATAAATGTATGTGACATTAAAATGAACTCTCTGAGGAAAGCATGACTTATAAGTCCATATGTCATTACTGTATCAGGATTGTTTCTTACACAGAGAAACTCTCTTCATTATTTAATGAATGAATGAATGATAACTGAAATGGTACATTGACTAAGATTCCATGCTTAACTATAGTCATTCATGCCATTTAAACTCTGGAAACTCAGCAAAACCTTCTTATGTGAAAACAGAGGTACACCGGGCAAGGGAGAAGAGCATGGGCCATTGGACTTCCCTGAAAGGTGAAGAAGTATCAGTTTTCCCAAACAAGAGAGGTAGTTGGGTTGCAGTGGAAAGAAAACTAACGTGGAAATTGAGAAACTTGGAGTCTAGTCTCAATTTTAGCATTAACTGGCTTTAACCTGGTCACTTTCCTCATTTGTGAAATGAGGGGCTTGGATTCAGGGGTCAGCCAACTTACTCTGCGAAAGGCCAGATAATAAACATTTTAGGCCACATGCAGTCTCTGTCGCATATTTTTTGTGTTTTTATAAACTTAAAAGGGTAAAAAACATGTTAGCCATAGGCTGGATTTGGCCTGAGCGTCATAGTTTGCTGGCCCCTGGGTTTTTATTTTATTTATTTATTTATTTATTTAAAATATATTTTATTGATTTTTTTACAGAGAGGAAGGGAGAGAGATAGAGAGTTAGAAACATCAATGAGAGAGAAACATCGATCAGCTGCCTCCTGCACATCTCCTACTAGGGGTGTGCCCGCAACCAAGGTACATGCCCTTGACCGGAATCGAACCCGGGACCCTTCAGTCCGCAGGCCGATGCTCTATCCACTGAGCCAAACCGGTTTCGGCATGGCCCCTGGGCTTTTAGATGCTCCTTTCCAAGCACACCTTTCTGAGATCCTGTGAAACAGAAGCCAGCAGAACTCACAGCACTTGAGCGTCAGCTATTCAGCATGGTGACACCCATTTTTCTGACCTACTTAGAGAGGCCTCCCTGAGTGTATACTGAAGTGGGGAGAATTTACTTCTACCACTGACGGAGGGCCAGAGGACTTTTCTCCCCTGTGCTGTGCCCAGGAATAACTTGTTTCACTCAGAGGAATCTGGAGGTGAAAATCGAACTGCTCAGCCATTCCAAGTTCCAAGCCAGTTCTGGGAACTGTCCTCTCTCGTCAAGTTCAGGATTTACTGTAGGATTTGAGTTGTGAGTTATGTCCTGTCAGTTGTACATAGATGCAAAGCTGATGCTGCTCTCATAGCCTAGTCTACCTATAGCATGAACCAAGGAGAGGATTCAGCTTTCCCATTGCTATCTGCTGGCTTGTGCTTCAGTCACATTCTTGGAGGGGTTTTTGTTTGTTTGTTTTTAAGTTTTCTGATTGTCTGGGATTCTTTCATGATTAATGTTCAAATTGGTGTTCATGTTTTCGGATATTTGACTTATGTGGATATTTTCAGATTGGAAATCCCCTCAGGAAAAGTTGTCCTGTGTTGCTGAGCTTTCCTCTATTATGTGATACGGTGGCAGGCCGAATCTTTATACTTTTATGTTATGGGACTGATGTCTAAAAACCCATCCATCCAGATACAAAGAGACCTGTATGTTTGCTGGTGAAACTGCCCCAAGTCAGAAAATTGACAAAGAGCTTTAAAAATAAAGTTAGTTTAGATTTGAGCTACTAACATATAGATAATCTGGTCTATTTGCAAATAGTCTCTATATGGATCTTAATCATTTAATAGGCTTGAGATAGGCTCTGGGATATTCTTGCAAAAGGAAATCTGAAATACTGAGCACACTGTTAATCATTTTATTCAACTTAAAACTTCATGGCATTTATTGATTGAGCAATCCCATCTCCTTCTAGAATAGCCCTGAGTCTTTTAAAGTCTGCACCACATTAAGGGAAGAAGCCCTAATCAAAGGAGAAGTCCTTGCCAAGAGAGCATGCTATTTTGCTGTGGCACTAGCTCTGAATCAGGTAAGGCTTCGGGGTGCCCATACCGGAATTGGGAATGGGAAGGATGTTACCGCTTTCATTTCTTTTATTTATTTTTCCCTTCTGGCCGTATCAAAGAAAATAAAGAGACCAATGCCTTTGGTGCCATGGCAACCTGCATCTATCTATACCTATGCCTCCCAAGAGTGTTTCCATTCACAGTTAAGGGCATGACATGCATTGCTATTTTGAAGGGACTGGCTAAGATCTTGTCGAGAATCAATGGGGGAAGCTGGCCTCTGAGAGGAATTTCTCAAGTAATGAAAATGAAAATTTTAAGTAATCTATTTACTATATGATGTTCTTAGAGAAAGTGTAATTTAATGTTCTCCAAAGCGGAAACACCTCAGATGACTGAGGACTCCCACAATGAGCCCACTGTAGAATTGGGGTCCATCATATACCAGTAGTTCATAGTTAGACCCAAATACTCTTATTTGGAAGAGACTTTAGCGATCTTTTAGCCTCCCCCTCTCACCGGACAAATGGAAACAGCTGAGGCCCAGAGAGAAGACAGGACCTCCCTATCTTCACACCTCAGTGAAGGACAGTTAAAGCTGGAACCCTGGAACACCTCCCTTGAAGAGCCCTTCCCAAGATGTCCTACTCCAAAGCCTAAGAAAATGTGAACTACTTTACGCTACAAATATGCACAGGCTTTATTCTCCCTGGCCATTGGGAATGGGCATGGAATTGGTTTTCAATGAAAAGTCTCTTTGCTGCTGCCATAGTGACATACTGCTTCCTGCAAATATGGCTTATCTACGTAAGTCCTTGATTAGCTTCATCTTTGCCACCAAAAGGATCCAGAGAACTTGTCATTACTAGTCCTAAACTCTGTTACATCATTGTAAATGGGAATTTAGGTTTTGTACTTCAGGTTGTGCCCCTCACCTCTGAGAATTACTCTCTGGGCTCTTTCTGAGAAAGGCAGCAGTGGTCTCCTCTCACTTCTTTAGACAACCTGTGCTCCATCTCCAGGATTCCCACCTCTTCTGTGGTCTGAGGTTTCTGCTATGTTCTAATTATGTCAGAGATCGTCAAAGATGGGTGTGTTGTTGTTTTTAAAGCTCATTCCAGTGGGAGAAGGGGAAATGTAAACTTTATGCCTCCCTCTTAAAAATTGGAACTTTGGTAGGGTGTTAAAACATTTAGTAACATGACACTGTTGGACACATTTTATAGAATGTGCATTCTTGATTACCAAAAATCTCTTTTTCTTTGTGGATCTCAAAACCCTGGTGCACCACGAATAGGAATATCCCGACGTCTTTAAATGATCTTTATGATAGCACGGTAACGTTCATGTGACTTAGGGTATGATTTGTTTTTCTTCTTTCTAGAACCAAGTGGAAAAAGCTACATCCATTTTTTCTCAAATCATGAATCCAGAAAGCATAATCTGCGCTAATTTAAATGTAAGTGACTTCTTTATGGTTTAAAGAAAGGCTAGAAATGTACTAAAATGATGTTTAGAGTTTTTCTCTGTGTATAATGACTTGATCTCCCAAGGGCTTCATTCAGTTTATTCATTTATTGAGCTCTGTGAAAGTTACAGTATGGCCCCTGTGAGAGGAGTCAACACAGCCTTTGCTTCCGGGAGTTTGTTAATAGGTGGGAAATGTAGATATGCTTAGATATTAGACATGGCTAAATGCTACAGGTATTAACACATGACTACAGAAAGTGGTAGATGTAGAGAGAAGGGAGATAGACCCTCCAGTCTCTTTACTAAGACTTGAGAGAAACCTGTGTGCAAATTGTATCCTATCCTTGTACGTAACTCATGGAGTATATCTGTACTGCATAAAATAGTGCTCACTCAATAAAGGTTGTCTGTGTTCATTCTCATGCTGCTAGCTAGCCATGGCCCATCTGCCCTGGTGAATAGAGTCACCTATCCCTTCCTTTCCCAGGACTGGGTACCTAAGCAGAAAGTGCAGGTCAGAGTGGGTGGGTAAGCCTGAAAAGCTCATAGGCTCAAGCAAGTCTGGGAGGCCAAAGTGGCAAAGGTCCCGAGTCCAGAAGTCAGGCTATTTGAGCAGCCAGTAAGCCAAACAGACTTGGGAGCCTCCTCTTCCAGCAGGTGCCATACTGTATTTTACCTTCTCTGCTTACTACTGGATATGGACAGCTTTGGGGATCCCAAGTATGTAACTGCTTCTGAGAGAGAGAGTGGCCTGCAGATACCCTCATTTCATGATTGGACAGGAGTAGAATTGCTAGGATTCCAAGTGGTTCATAGCATCATAGGAAGGAAATACAGGCGAGTGTGGTGAGTGGAGTTTTATGTGGACTATTAGAGTTGATGTGAGTTTGTGGGGATCAATGATTGGTGGTAAGACATTGAAGGGAGTGAGATTGGCAGGATTTTAATATATTTTAGCTAAGATACCATCCTATATACTTTATATTTGTTGGTTCACTTTATACAACATTGTCAGGACAATATGTATCCATATTATACATGTGAAAACAACAATTCAAAGGGTAAGTAAATTACCCAAGTTCTCACAGTTAATTACATAGCAGAGTCAGAGTTTTAACACCAACAAATCTGTTTGACTGCAAATCCCAGGGTCCCCCCGATCCAGAACTTCAGGGATAAGGGCGTGTCTCTTCTCCGGGACTGCTCTCTCAGCTCCTCCTGAATAATGAAAAGAACATAGGACTGGAAGTCAAAAATGGAATCTGCTTTCGTGCACATGTTCTGTGCCCATGCCTTTAGAGTCCTCGTCTAGTTCAGTCCTTGACTATCTCTCTCAGTTGTTATGAAAATGTAGTAATTTTTTTTTTCCAAATGAGAAAGTGCTTTGGTGGAAGTAAAACATGAGCCTGTTGAGAGTGAAGCTGTCCACTCACAACAGGAGGAGAAATCTGAGCGAGGTGGGAAGCGCACTCAAGAGCCAGGCGCTGGACCAGCCCCCTTTCTCTGAGAGCTGGAAGGAAAGGCAGCTGGTAAATGTGGTGGAATGGGCATGATTCAGGCAAGGACGATATGAGGAACCTTGAGCCGATCTTGACTATGAATCATCTTCTCCATGGATTGGGTCACAGATTTATCTGTTGTCAGGAAATTTAAAGATAGTTTTATTGTTTAAAAATTTTCACTTGGGAAATTTTTCCAAATGTCCAATCTAAATTTCTCATATTTCAATATAAGCCTATTTCATCTTCCTCAGAACTGATGAAAAAAGAGATGGTTGACATTCTCAGATTTAATAATCTTTCAGATTCTGGGTATCTGTTATTAGAACAGGTTTTTTGAAAAAATGATTTAATGGGCCCAGCTTCTCCAAGACTGAGTCATCTACTTGGAATCCTTAAGGGAAATTTGTTAATTTTTAAGAAATGGAAACCTGACAAGTTGGCTGAGTAGAGAGTCTGTTCAATCAGTAATAGCAGGAATAAATGAAGTTTTTTCCTGATCTACTTTAAAAATTATGCCTTATACTAAAATCTTTCTCTGCTGCCAATTGGAATTTGCATTTACCCAATTATTCCCCCTCAATTTCTTTTTATTGAAATTGCTCCTGCTGCCAATATGACCCAGAGGATCTGGCTTCCCATTTTCCCAGCTATATGTGTTACATATTGAACTAATTTAGCAGATAAAATCAAAGCACGTCTATGTTGACTTTGCCCTTTTAGTCTAAATTTAAACCCATGCATCTCAAAAGAACTATGGCCCCCTCTTTAGCAACACTGTTCAGTATCAAAGGATCAATTTATACTTTCAAATATGTCTGAAAGTATCAGATACCAACACAGGGTAACTTTCCACTGATTCTATTTTATTTCTGATCATTTCTCTAGAAATCTAGTAGTCTCCAGATGGAGACTAATTTTGGAATTGAATTACCTTGCAAGGGAATTGACAAGTGGTTAGTTTTGCTGCTTTTATAATTTATTTATTGACACAGGTGAATGCTTTAATGCCCTTTTGTGCTACTTACCAAGGTCACCCTAAAGTTCTGGCTCATGCTGGGAAGTCCTTTAGGCTGCACAGGTAGGAAAGGAGACAGGACTCACTGCTCATAAATCCTGTTGTGGCAGCACCTCACCTGTATGCATAAAGAATTGCTTTTGGATGGGAGCAATGTAGACTCTAAAAACACAAGAGTCTGTACAAATTAGAGGTTTTCTCTTTCTCTCAGGTAGAAAGCCAGAGGTTGTCAGTCTAGGTCTGGTATGACATTCCATGATATCCTCAGGGACCCAGCCTCTTTCTGTATTTCCACACCACCATCCTAAGCACAGGACTTCCATCCATTGTCTTGCTATTCCAGCAAGAAGTAGGAAGACTGGAGAGGACAAAGAAGTTACTACCTTTTAAGAGTGCTTTCCTAGTTGTCTCAACCAAAAATTGGTATTTATAAGTTATTGTCCAGAACTTCATTCCATGACCTCATCTAGTTGCAAAGAAACCTGAGAAATAGAGCCTTTGAGTTCCATACGTCATAGAACGGGGGTTCTGTCATCAAAAAAAGAAGGGCGAATAGATATTGTTTATAGCAGTCTACCATGCTATGATATTCTACTTCAAATATAGAAAACTTTAAAAAAAAGAGAGAGAATAAAGAAATGCAAATTTCTGGCATGTTTAGGGCATCTTTTTGGTCAAAGGTATCTGATGATTTGTCAGCATTTCCCAAAGCCTCAGACAATCAGAAGTATGTGTTCTTTTAATAGTTTTTCTTACCCAAGTTTCCCTTACTCCTTGCTAATTCAATTTTCCTAGCCTTTTGTTTGACATCTGTAAGATGAAAGCAATGTGCTGTGCCCTGCTTTAGCTTTTCTTAATTGCACCCTGAGACCTCAGTTTGAGACAAGCTCCTAGCTTTAAATTTTCTCTTTGTCTTTCATCAGTAACTGCCTCATTCATATTGCCCTTCATCAGTATATTCATAAGGTATTGAACCTTACTCTTGAAATCCCTACTGAATCAGAGATAGTTGTTGGAGGCAAGGAGAGAAATTAGGAAAAAAGAGGAAGAAAAGTTGAAATCTTACAGGAGCACATCATTAAAAGTTTGTAGTATGGAGCTCCAGGAGGTTTATCATTGAAAATGGCTGTGCTCCCCTTCTCCTTTATTAGTTTGAGGGTCTACCAGGTGCCAGGCACTGGAGATGTTGCATTTAATAAAAGTAGATTTGTCTTGGATTTCAATAGAACAGTCCACTGCCAACCAAATTCAGTTTTTATTAACAAGGGTGTTAAGAACTATTAAGAGTGGCGATTTTACCCTCCTTCCAAATTATGAGTTATCTTGCTACAGTTTTGGGTGCTGGTAGAGTATATAAGACATCAGGAAGTGAAGGATGTTGTTTACGCACAGCAACAGGAGTAGCAAGAATATTAGCATTTTTGCATCAGTTCCCTGAGCCTCAGTTACACGGGGTGATGTGAAGAGGTCTACAGCATATGCCTCTTGTACACACTGGGTCTTACACTTTAAGAGAGGAACCCTGAATTTGGGGAACCCAAATCTGTTATAATGGGCAGTAAGCACCCCTGCCCTTTGCTCTGGGTGAGACACTGTGTCTGTCTTCCCAGACTGTTGGTTATGCAAACATCCTTGAGAAGATAGTTTGGAAAAAAGGCTATCAGTGCTTCTGCTCAAATGTGAGAGACCCTGGAGGGTTGTCTCCCAACAGAGGGTATGCTCATGATTTTGCCTGTGCTTTGGGACACTGAACTTAGATCAAGGCCTTGGGATTTAGTCTACTTAGGATCATTCCATGCTGTTCTGCAGGACCAAAGGTAACCCCTTATCCTATTCAGTTGCTCAACAAACATAAAATGTTAGAAATGAACTATTGAGAGAACTTAGCTGGTTTGGTATATAAAAGGAATATCTCTTCCAAAAAAATTACCTTTCCTAAGGATCAAGAGCCTTAAAAATGTTTATAGCTTTTGACTTTGTAATTTCACTTCTGAGAATTAAGTCTGAGAAATTAAGTTTATTTTTTAAAAATGCATGCACATTTATCAATATGATAAAGCATGGTGTTAATTTATTTGATGCATTATTTTATTTATATGATGAATTGCTATACATGCACATTCATCATTATAAAAGAGGTGTTCTTTTGTTCTAAAATGTCTTTTTAATGTTGTAAGATAATGTTCTTTGTGTGATAATTGATAAAAAGAAGAATCAAAATTTGGGGAAAATTAATATATTTGGAAGACAATGCATGAAATTACAAACAATGGTTAACATTAGTTGGTAAATTCTGAGTTATTCTCATTTTATTTAAACTTTTCTATATTTTTCCAATTGTTCTAATAAATATTGGTGATAAGGGGGGAAACGTGTTGCTTTTCTCTTATGATATTTCTGTCTGATGGAAGACAGTAATATCATTTTGAAAGACAGATGCAGTACCCAGTTTTGAAATTTCCTAAATAGAGGTGCCTCACTAGGATTTTAACCAGCTCCCACTGTTACCTGCAACAGCCTATTCTCCTCGAATTTCTCAACCAAAAATTAATAACTGAAAAAAGGTAAAGGTATCATTTACCCGAGAGCCGAGATTGTCTGATTGTCAGAGCCTCTGAATCTAGAGGCTATAGGAAGAAAGTGATAGTAATGTCACTTGAGTAAACCTTCTGTGTGCTAGCATTTTATTTAATGTTCACAATACCTAAAAATGTGAGATATAAAGTTTCCCCCCCTCATTTTACAAATAAAGAAATTGAAAGAGAGATTAAGTACCGGCCAGTGTCACACAGCTAATAATTGCCAGTGCTGGGATCCAGCCCCAAATCTGTGTTCTCTCCATTTCTATCCTTAAGCAAGTGTTGCATTTGTGGTATTTTGATTTGTCACTGGAAAACAAGTTTTGGCTGGTGAACATGTATTTGAAGGATTTTTTTGAACTTATGCAAGCAAATGGTTAGGAAATAGCATGAAAACGGGGTAGATACCTATAAATATAGGCTTCTGTAACTGGCTCAGTTTTGTTTTACTTGTCTTCTTTTTATTCAGCTTATGATCCATATTCAGTCAAATATGTTGAAACCCCTGATAGAGATACTAAAGGATGCCACAGAGGAAAATGTATCAAAATTTGTGAAAAAACTTAAGTTCTCAGAAGAAGTGGTGAGTATGTGGTTGCTGCAGGTGAAGGGCACACTTTAAAAAGGCCCCTCCTTGCCCTGGCTGGTGTGGCTCAGTTGGTTGGGTGTTGTCCTGTGCACCGAAGGGTTGCCAGTTGGATTCCCAGTCAGGGCATATACTTGGGTTGCGGGCTTGATCCCCAGTAGGGGGTGTGCAAAATTTAGCCAATCCATGTTTTGATCTCACATCGATGTTTCTCTCTCTCTCTCTCTCTCTCTCTCTCTCTCTCTCTCTCCTTCTCCCTTCCTCTCTCTCTAGAAAAATCAAGAGAAGGCCATCTCCTTAGAGAGATGGTCACATAGGGAACCTCTCTGTTCCTATTGTCAGGCTTCCCCCTGTGGGTACAAAGATTTTTTTCCTTCAAGCAGAATATATCCTCTAAAATGCTAGGAAAACTTTTTCCCTTTACATTATTCTTCCCCCACACTGTTTTCATGGGTCCCAGCCCTCTTATTCCTCTCTCCTCAAGCCTCCAATACCTTCTCCCCACTCTTCACTCTCAGTTGATGAGCTTGCTTCCTGCCTCATGGAGGAAACAGGAGCAATCAGAGGATAAGTGCTGCTCATCGACAGCCTTCTTGTGCTCTCCCTGTCTGCTCAGCCTTCCCTCCCGAAGCCGTAGCGGCCGCTCCCAGTTGTGTCCTGGAGCTCATCCCCTCTGACCCCTCTGACCCACTCCAGGGCACCAGTCCAGAAGTTGGGCATCATTAATATCCCTTTCTCTGTGGATCATTCCCATTAGTAAACAATGGGCTATAGTATCTCTCAACTTAAAAAAAATATTCCTCTATTTAAACAAATGTGGTTAGATAGGAAGACTTAACCTCCAGATATTAAACCATAATAAAGTTTCTATCATTAGAATTGTTGTTTTAACTCCTGAATAAATAAACTAATGGAACGAATAAATGCCTTATAAATTTCTAAAACACAAATAAAAATGAGGAGAAAGAAGCAATTTCTAAAAATTGAAAACAAAATGAAACAAATGAACCCATGTGCACATTGATGGCTTAGGCACACAAAGAGGAATTATTATAAGCCATTTGAAATTTAATAATTTGTATATTGCTTGGAGTATAGAGCCTACGGGGAAAAAAGAACTGTAAAGAAAGTGTAAATTGTTGGCAATGATCATATTGTGAGTGATGATACTGGTACACGAAGAGGCCTACAGTTGGTCCTCCCTCCCTTTTCTCACTTCTTCCCTTGCCTTTTATAGAGCTCGTCCGGGCTGGTGTCTGAGATGGTGGGACTGGCAATAGAGGGCAGGTGGCTGCTTTCCCCTCTGCCACACCACTGCCTCTCAGTCCTGTCCCATCTCCTCACTTCCACCCAAAGGATATGATTAAATTTAAAGCTTCTTTCTGTTTGAGGTCTTAGCTCTGTGTAGGTAGTGACCCACCCAGATCCTTTTGGAATATGTTAGAAAAGTAGGGGCGCTGGTTTTCAAGTACACAATCGTGTGCATGTGTGTGCAGTCCTGACACATGTTAACTAGTCTTACCTTAGATCTGGTCCATCAACATTGTTCAATCACACGACTGAAGCATTCAAACAAAACTCCACATTGAAAGATACTGATTGTTTTTATCTGAAAAATTTTCTTCCACAGCCTATAATACTGACTTAGAAAGCTCGCCCTTTAGTTCAATGCATTCCCTGGTTGTTGGGAGACACTCAGGGAACTGCTTGTTGTGAAATGAATTGATCCATATAATCCAGGTGGCTTTTGAGCTAGATCAGCGGTTCTCAACCTGTGGGTCGAGACCCCTTTGGGGGTCGAACGACCCTTTCACAGGGGTTGCCTAAGACCATCGGAAAACACATATATAATTACATATTGGTTTTGTGATTATTTTGTTATGCTTTAATTATGTTCAACTTGTAACAATGAAATCGGGGGTCACCACAACATGAGGAACTGTATTAAAGGATCGCAGCATTAGGAAGGTTGAGAACCACTGAGGTAGATGTAAATATGTTTGTGAGGTTGCATGTGGAGTCTCCTGTTGTAGAACTCTGCATTTTACAAATGCTCTTTTTAGTGTTTATACCAACAGTGATTAACAACTAGAGGCCCAGTGCACGATATTCATGCACTTGGGGAGGAGGGTGGCCCTCAGCTCGCAGTCCAGGAACCCTCAGGGGGTGTCCCTGACAGCTTAGGCTCGCTCCCTGCAGGGAATCAGACATCCTTAGCCCTGCCACGGAGGCAGCAGAGGCTCCCACCACCACCACCGCTGCGCTCGCCAGGCTTCAGCCCGGCTCTGGCTGAGCAGCGCTCCCCCTGTGGGAGTGCACTGACCACCAGGGGACAGCTCCTGAGTTGAGCATCTGCCCCCTGGTGGCCAGTGCACATTATAGCAACCAGTTGTTCCACTGTTTGGTCAACTTGCATATTACCCTTTTATTATATAGGATATCTTATGTGTGGAGATAGGTGGTGTTATGCCACTGGAGGAATGTTGAAGAGAATTGTTGATTTTTTTCCAATACTAGGACTGAAACCACTCAATTCATTGATTTCTTTTTTTAAAACTAAATTAACAAACAATATAGTATAATGTCTTTTCTGCTTAAATTGTAGAATGATCCTAATGACACCATTTAATACTTTTGTAGTGATGTAAGGGAACTGATGTTGTGTAAGCAATCAGAGCAAAGTTACCTCCTGCTTGGCACATTTGCTTTGCTTCTTTTGGAAGCCATGTGCTGCACATTAAGTCACTTCACCTTGAAAACAAGGACTGAACAAACTATTCTTTTTAAGAACATTAAGAAGTGCTTAAACTTCTTATCTGACAGTTCAGTGGGGAGACCTTATTGAAAGGAAGGTGTGCAGGGTTATGATATATTTAGAAGATGACCAAAGGATACTAGTATGTTAGGGACCTTGATTACAATTAAATTTCATCAAGAAATATTGTTAGGTTATATTGTTAATAAGTATTGAACTAAGCAAAATGTTAATTTGTTCAGAAAGTAGCTTCACATTCTAATTTAGAGCTCACCCATTTTTGTAGAATTAAATATCATTCATATACTTATGACTCTAATATTTATACCTCTGGTCTACACCTATCCCCCATGCTTCATTCTTACATATCCAACAACCTCTTGACATTTCCACCTACATGTTTCGAGGCATCTCAGTCATGCCCAAAACAGGACTCTTGATTTTCCCTCTGCAGATCTGTCCTCCCATCTTCCCATCTCAGCTAATGACATCACCCATCACCAAGTTATAGAGCCCAAGTTGGGAAGATGTCTTTGATTCCTCCCTTTCCTTCCCCCCCTCAACAATAAATCCTTAAAAGTTTAAATCTAAAATGTATCTCACATACATCTACTCCATCTCTGCTATACAATTCCCAGTACATCATCCTCTCATCTGGGCTAATGTGGGGGCCTCCACATCAGTCTCCACATTCTCGTACCCACCAGTTCTCCACACAGCTTTATTATAAACCGAAATCAGATCATGTCCCAGTTTGGACCCTCTGATGGCTTTTAGAATAAATTCGAAAGAACTTGCCATGGGCAACACCAAAGCCAACATTCAAGTGATGATTGCAGGAAGTGGGAGGAGGAAAACCAGGCCAGAGGGAAGAGGGTACAAAGGAAAAACAAGCGGCCGGTAGAACTGCATATACTCTGGGGTACCGAAGTCCCTCATACTTGTTTTCTGCCATTACCAAACGTTAACCTTGGCCAGCAGGACACTGAGTAACAGGGACATGGCCTCACCTCTTCTTGTGAGAATCTGCACATTCAGTCTGTCTCCCAAGACTGAAGGTGTCTTCATTCTCACCTCAAACACACTCTGAAAAATGCCAGAATGGAAAGTGTTCCTAACCTAACACAAAACGTGTTTTTTAAAAAAAGATTTTCAATCTCTGAAAAAACGCACACACAAAAAATAAACTTACCATGCCTATAAAGCCCTATGTAATTTGGCCCTGCTTCCTGTTCTGGTCATTAAATTGGATAAACTTGTTCCATTTGTGCCATTTAACCCTCTCCCCCCACTTTTAAAAGACATTGGGCATGATTTTCAAGCACCGATTCTGAATTTAGTGTGTAGCTTGTGGAGTCCCTGAAGCTAGTCATACCTCTGTGTGCCCCAGTACCCTGGTACCTCTTTAGGTACACGCTTACATTTCTGTCTCTGCTTCTTGGAGGATAGAAAGAACAAGGGAAGAATCTTGCGTAGATGTAATGATTTGCTTTTTTGTGTTTTTCCAGCTGGCTAAAGTGAGGAGAAAAGTGAGGGATGTGCCTGCCCTTCTGGCCACCTTTGACGAGCTCTATGGGAAACTGCACATAAACGGCCAGGTCACCACTCACAGTTTGGATACTCTGCTCTGCCACACCCCCAAACAACTGAAGTCCCACATGGTACTCATAAACAAGAGGACAGTCAGCCGCCGGACCTTCCAGCCACTCAGCCAGTCCTTGTGGGCTGAGTAACCTTTAGTCCAACCCCCCGTGGGGTGGGTCTGAGGTGGAGGGGACTTGCTTGTAGTGAGTTATTGGCACCCTAAGAAATCAGGCACCGAACTCCAGTGGACTCTGTACTAGCATCTGGTCTCCTTAATGTCCGGGTTCATTGAGTGCTGGCTTGCTGACCTGGGAAGTTAATCCATTTGAGGTCTAGATACAAGGGTCAGAAAGCTGAGCTCCCTGAGAAAGAGGCTTGTTCTGGTCAACTGCTGAGGATCCTTGAAGGAATATGGTCAGAGTCTCCAGTCCAGCTTCCAGCACCAGTACACCTGATAAGCAAAAGTGGAGGGAATTTCACTGTACACGGTCAGTTCTGACTAACTGAGGAGATGGTTACTTGCTGAATTCAGACGTTCTGAACTCCAAGGCCACCATGCTGGGAAGTAGCTCAGGATTTTCTCACTGCTTCTGTCATCATTTACCTGTGACCCCAAACAAGGTACGTGGGCCCTCATTTGCCATCTGTAAAATAAGAGTGTCTGTAGGCATCGTGTATTGATTTGAATTTTATTTTTCATTCAAGTTTCAGTAGGGTCAAATTTTCTCAAAAATTAAGAAAAATAAAAACGGTTACAAAAACTTCTTAGGATTATGTTTTATTTTCTCAGCAGTACAAACAAAGCCAGAATTTAGCTCTCAGAACTAGTCAGTGAGCCAAAATTCAAATGATTACTGCTTTGGTCATGGGCAAGCCATGTGCTTTTCAAAATAAGTACCAGTGAAAACCACATAATGCTCTCTGGATTGCTTAGTTTTCTATGTGGGTCATAAATACTGTATTTGTTTCTACAGTTCATCTAGTTTGTTAGTGGGTTTCTCTTTTCTCTTTATGGATTTTTATTTTTGGTAAAAAATAAATGCATCACAACAGCAGGTCAGCACTTCCTCACACTGACCCGTTACTTACTGTCTGAAATGCAGCACCTGGTGGGTTGGGCCTGGTGTTCCGAAGGCCGAGGTGATGTTCGAGCCTCAGCCGCCTTCCTCGAGGGCTGCAGACTCTTCAGTGCTGACCAGAACTTTATCAATATTCTGAGGCAAGAATTGTTCACAGAATCAGACGTTTTAGAGAAGGAGGAATCTTCTGAGTCTCCTAATTTAATCCCCTCATCTTTCAGGTTGAGGAAATGACTTGCCAAATTGGGATAGTTAGTTTGCGTTGGAGCTGAAGTTCAAATCCGGATTCCTAGTCTCGTACCCTCCCCCTGGTACCACATTATGTCTCTTCAGAGAAGAAAAGGGAGAACCTCTTCAGAGACAGAATATTAAGGGCTCCACAGCTCACTGTGTGGCATGGGCTCACCTCAGCCTCCTTACTTGTTAGACCAGAGATAACATAGTGCCCACCTCCCAGGCTTGCTGTGAAGATGGAATGGGATAGATAACGTTGCAGGACAAAGTAAATGCTATGTGAACAGTAACTATGTTACTGTCGGTAGCATTGCCAATATTTGCACCTAGTTGAAGAATTATATAAACAAATTAATTCTTCCTCCTGCTCAGAAATACCAAAAGAATTTCTTTGCTTATGCTCTGTGAAACATTGGCAGCCCCCTTTAAAGAAAATTCTCTGCCTTCACAGAATCGTTTTTTTAAAATCCTCACCTGAGGATATTTTTTCATAAATTTTTAGAGACAGTGGAAGAGACAGGGAAAGAGAGAAATATCAATGTGAGAGAAACACATTGATTGATTACCTACTGCAGGGGCCTTGGCAGGGAGGAGTCTGCAACTGAGGTATGTGCCCTTGACCAGAATCAGACCCAGGACCCTTCGATCCGCAAGCCAGTGTTCTATTCACTGAGCCAGGGCGTCGACAAACTCTTAATTGCATCTTATGTGTCTTGTGTTTGGTGCGCACACACACACACACACACACACACACACACACACACACACACTTGGATTTCTCTACCTTCAAAGTCCTAGGGAATAACAGGGTATGCTTCCTGTCCCCCAACTTATCATTTACCTTCTCCAGCATGCACAAAGAGCATTCAAATGGCCCTGGGTGGTGTGGCCCTGGTTGTTAGAGTTGACAACCATTCATTAGCAAAATACAACAAAAAAGAATTTTGTTAGTGATGAATAGCAGCAGTGACCTGCCCAGCCCGGCTGCTCTGCGCAGTGGGCAGCTAGTGCTCTGCCCACTGTGAGAACTGGGCTATGTGACCTGTCACCAGAAGCCTTACTGAGGGGGCAGCTTAGCACAGAGGTAACCAATATGCATAACATTCACCCCAAAATAATAGATGATTCTGAAGGCTAAAAAAAGTCAAAGAAAAAGCATGTTCAGTTTATAGTGAGCATTTTATTCTTTGATTTCTTTGTAAAGTGTTTCTTTGCATTCAATAACTTGCCTAAAGCAACTACTTACTCTTCAGCAATTTGCCTGAAGCATGTTCTTATTCTGTAAATGAGACTATTTCACTGGACAGGACATCTTATTCCCTAATTCTGTATGTGCCTCTGTAGGTTGTTTTCACTTATTGTAAATGTCTATTGCTCCTGAATCCAAAACTCATCCTGGTGAGTACACACAGTATGAGAAAGAGACGAAAGGATATCTCTTTAATTAGGTCATGTCAGGACAGTGTTGGTTATCTGCTGCTGTGTCAAAAACACTCCAGAATTTAGTGGCTTAAAACAACACCAGTCATTTTATCATTTCTCATTCTCCTTGGAATTGGCTGGGCTCCACCAGGCAGTCCTTACAAAGGATCTCGTGGTTGTAGTCAGATGAGGGCTGGAACTGTAGACTTCCTCACTTAGTATTTCTGGCCATTGATGGTAGGACCTCAGCCAAGGCCCCATCATCTACACACACACACACACACACACACACACACACACACACACGTAAACAAAGGCAAACTGCACAGGGCTTGAAAAATAACCCAAGATTCAAATTTATAGCATTTCAAAATCTACAGATTTGAGAAAATTAAACTCAATACATAAAATATCAATTTAAAAATCACAATGGCAGAAGTTGTGATCAGTCACATTTGATATGCATTATGCATACAAAAAATACATGGTGAACCAAATCATTGTGAATTGATTTCAATGGAAATGTATCAGAAAAATGAAACAAAAAAATTTAAAGGAAATGGCTTGAATATATTGCATTGAAAATGGATCAAGGAATTACTTTAAAAATATAAATGAACAAAAATTGATATTGTAATTCTGATTGAAATATTTTTTATTTGCTAACATGGAATCAAAACAACGGGATTAAAAAAATGCTCTGTTCTTATGGAGCTTGCATTCTGCAAGAGGAGCAGAGATTAAACAGATAAGTGGGCCAATGACCACATGATCACAATTGGGATAAATAATAAGTCCCGGGCAATACTCATGTCACCTTATGGCAAAGATAGCAGAGGACCTTTCCTCGCCTTTCACAGCACCAATTTTGTATGTCACTGATTTTGACACGTAAAGTCCATTGCCCGGTGTTGTCACAGAAGTTTTCTCTCTAAGTATCTATAGTGTCTCCTGAAGGCCACAGTAGTCTACATTTGTTTTAAATGATCCCGAAGTGCCTATGCAGCATATTATACATATCATGGGGCCTTAGTATTTGTTGTAAGAGTGAATGAATTAACGGCAGACTTTAGTTAAAAGGTATAGTCTGCCAGGATATGCTTTTAAGTACTTCACACGTTTTTCATAAACTGGTCATTCTTTTTTTATCTCAGTCTTACATAGGACAGAGTCAAGTCCAGAGAAATGGAATGCCTGAGAAGCGGGCGTGGGCCACTAGTGCATTAACATACCGGCCCCACTCCCTCTCTTCCAGGTCTGACTGCTCCCCCACCCCCCCCCCACCCCCCCACACACACACTATTTCCAAGCACTCAGTTAATCTAAGTCGGAAGTGACGGGGGGGAGGAAGCAGTGTAGGGACAGAGCACAAGGGATCCAGGTGAAATGTCCACGCTGTTCATGAAAGATGAAAATGGTGCTGCAGTGCGCACCCCGCCTACTTGCCAGCTTTGCTCCGAGACCCTTCTGAGAGCTCTGACCTCCAAGAGCCTCAGAGGCAGCATTGCCACAGGGATTAAAGGTGGGATTGGGGAAGGGAGGCCCAGAGGGAAATAAAGAACCCCGAGCTTGGCTGCTAATCACGGTGGTGCAGCTGGAACACTGCCAGGCTGGCTGGTCTGGGAGAGGAGGCCCCATTTAATCAGGCTCCAGAGGAACATGCCCGGGAGTCCCTGAGTCGGCCAGAGGGCTGCAGGGCAGCTTGGTGTCTCATCTGCAGGCTGCCTGGGAAATGCATTGCAGGATCAGTGATGCTTACCTTCCTCATCTTCCCCGATTCCTTTCCTCAAAGGGACCCCTGAGCAAAAAAGGTTAAAATATACATGTACACATATACATACATATATATAAATGCATAAATGTGTGTATATGTTTGTTTGTTTGTTTGTTTTCAATAATTCTTGCCCGGCTTCCTGCTTTGCTGTCACTAGTATACAGCTGAAGAACTTAGAGTACCCAGCAGAGGGCACCCAGAGTCACTATTTTGAAAAGGTGCAAGTTTTCAAAAGCATCTTCCATTTCTGGATTTCAGAGAGAACAGAGGTCCACGGGAAAGGCAGCTGTAGATGGACGTTAGGGAAGATATAGAATATTTCCTTCATTCGGATGAAGGATTATCCAGTTTCGAAAGGATGTTTCTGGAAGAGAGAAAGCGGTGAGGATGGTCCTCTGCAGACAGTATACCAGGGTGAGTATATGTGCGCAGCTACCTGTTTCACGAGAAAACATCCAGTGCAGGTCCTTACGGAAGGAAAAGGAGGTCCCTGCTCTCACCTGAGGAAGTTTCCTTCTAAAGTAAGAAGAAATCCCACAATGAACGGTTTGTCTTTATTTTCTAAAATCACGTTGGCATGTGAGAAGTGAAAAGGAATTGGGCTTCTCGTTACTTCTGTTGTTTTCCCATCCTGCTCAAATCCATCAAATGACCGCAGCCTGACCGGTCCTGCCATCATCAGGAAGGTCCTCAGTTTTGGAACTTTCTCCACTTAAGCGAGGGAGTCCAGTATCCTGGTGTGTACCGCGGCCCTTTTCTAGGAATAGGTCAACGGTCACATTCCCATGATCACAAATGTTTAATGTCCTTTGATGCTTCACAAGCTACTAATTATTGTAAAGGGTTTGGGTTGGGATTCTGGTGAAAGACATCTCTGGTGAGACCCAAGCCCTGGAGGAGGACAATGGCAGATGCCCTTGCCCACGACAACTTGCTCACAGAATTCAAGAGATACCTCTTCACAATCACCACAATGCCTGCAGGAGATTCTGTGTGGCTGGACATCCTACAACAAATGAGGGTAAAGGAAACAGACTGTTAATTACTCTAAATGTGGCCCAGTGAGTTGGTATGTCTTGGGCACAGCAGCTCAGAGATAAAGCTACTAAAAAGAAAAAAAAAAGTCTGGGGGAAAATCCTATAGTAGATGCTATTCCCTTAAAATTTTCTTTGATTTATCTCACTTAAATGAAAAAAATAAACCACAAAAAAACATGGACTTCCCCAAATACCTGCCTGGTGGCCATATGGTCAAATTCTTCTAGGAGTCTGGAGTTGAGTGGCCAGAACTAAGTCAGTCTGTTTCCCCGAAAGGTTAGCAGGCTTTCATCCCATTAAGCTGTTAAGAGGTGGAGGGGGCCATATGAAGGTCATGTTCTACTACACTGCATGGAGGAGGTGATCTCACTATAACATGATGCCTACATTGCAAGTAAGAGTCAGTAGCAGGTAGCTCACTCACAATGGATCTGTCTTGATGAAGTAGGGAAATGAGCAGTTCACCAAGGCACCAGTTGGACTGAATGGTGGCTCTGGATTCCTGCACCCCTGGCCTTCCACAGCCTTTGTTACTCCACTAGAGTCAGAGTAGGAAGCTCAGTGGACCATGGGTCTGGCCCAGAAGTATAATAAATCTTTTTATTCATGTGGACTATTTGGGTCTTCTTTTTTTTTTAATCTCTTTTTCTCCTGGCAATTTCACTTTGCCAGTGTAGACATGGCATAAATTATTATTATTTTATTATTGATTTCAGAGAGGAAGGGAGAGATAGAAACATCAATGATGAGAGAGAATCATTGATCAGCTGCCTCCTGCATGCCCCCATGGGGATCGAGCCCACAACCCGGGCATGTGCCCTGACCGGGAATCGAACCGTGACTCCTGGTTCATAGGTTGACGCTCAACCACTGAGCCACGCCAGCCAGGCTGACATAAATTACTGATTATTTCACTCTGTTGAAATCCTTTTATGTGCAAGACACCTGGATAGATACAGAGGAGGAAACAGATAACCAGCACACCATTGCTGCTGCTAACCAGCAAACCTCCTGCCTTTGTTTTGAAAATTCTGAGACAGATAGGTGATATGAGTCCCATGTCTGAGTTATAATTTTGGCAAGTATGATGGACTAGAGTAGGTTGGGTGTAATTGCCTTCTGTTTACATTTCAATAAATTAGTGTCTTATTTTTATTTCCCTCGGTGAATTCTACTTCCTCTTTCTTCTTTCTCTGTTCTTCTATTTTGTGTCTTACCCATCATTTTGTTAATGCTTCTCCCTTGAAAAAAAAATCTTTTAGGTCCCCTTTTTGGGCTCTTTGGTGACGGAGTTTGGCTTCCTGTGTTCTCACTCTCTCGCTCACTGAGTAAGAGTGGAGGCTGCGTTACTGGAACTTGGGAGAATCGAGGTTTGCTTTCAGTCCTGTTTCCCCTAGCACAGTGGTCTCGAGCCACATGCGGCTCTTTGGCCCCTTGAGTGTGGCCACGAAGTTTCAATCGCACTGCACGTGCACGCCCGCACGTGGTATTTTGTGGAAGAGCCACACTCAAGGGGCCGCAGTTTGCCGACCACTGCCCTAGCATAACATCTAATTTCCAAGGAGGAGGTCTGAATAAGCCAAGTGGAGAAAAGCAAGCAACAAGCCTAAAAGCCCGGTTTCTTCACCACCTGCCCTGGGGCTATATTCTGTAGCCTATGAGAAAGCAGCTTGGAGCTGCCCATTTACTCCCCAAATAGATCTTCAGACCCAGCATCAGGACATGAGTTAAGTCTCTCTGAGTACGGCATGGTGAGATTAACCATCAAAAACTCTCTTGTGCTGCAACCCAAGCTATATTTCTACGTTCCCTGTTTGTTCAACAGAGAATATTTAGCAAGTACCCATTTTGCCTAGAAAACAGAGAGGACAGATGAAAAATAACATGTGTTTGTCAGTTCGATATTTTCTGACCTGATATTCAGATATCTCCTATCAACTATGAACGTCAGATCTAGGTGTAAAGCCCAACAATGGGGTTACATCTCTCATCCTCTATGAGAGCTTGGAAGATGCTAATTATCACAAAATAATGACATTATCCCATCACTTTCATCTTTATTGTTCTAAATTGAGGCAACCAAATTGTGTTTGTCCGTAGCGACCAACATAGGAATATTTATGTTTAAGTTGATCTCATTTTCTCATTCTTAGAATATGCTATAGTAGATGCTATACGATCCTTAGCCAAACCTTAGGGTAAAAAGTCAAAGATTGTGTGCATGTGAGACTAGGGAAAATTGCACGCCTAATTAAGACAACAATGGGAAAAGAATGAACCACAGTTCTCATCATGACTCAGTTGACAACACTTTTAGGTAAAATCCACTCTGTTTGGAAAGCACTGCTTCATTCCTGGTGTCAAAACCTCCAAAAGTTCATAGGAAAGTAAAAGATATTGAGTTTGTCTAGAGCAGTGATTTTCAATCTTTTTTCATCTCATGACATAATATAATTACTAAAATTCTGTGGCACACCAAGAAGTATATATTCTTTGTTGATCTGACCAAAAAATAGGTATAATTTTGATTTATTCACACTGGACAGCTGTTGTTGTGTTGGCTGTTGCCATTTTCTTTATATGTGACAACCTAAGGGAAAAGAGGTCAGTGCCCCTGACTAAATAGCCAGGTACTGCATGTTTTCAAAATTCTTGCAGATCACTGGTTGAAAATCCCTGGTTTGGAATTATTTTGGAAGCCCAGGAGTCACCTATCATTGGTATTTAAAGATGACGATGAAAATGCCTTTCATTTCTTCGCCTTGTCTATTAGATTTCCTGTCCAAGTAATAAGAAAAAGGGAAGACCAACAAACAAATTGTGAGTCCACGACTGGACTTGTTCCATTCAGATCAAATAGAACCACATCAAGTTGCTACGGAAATTTGCCTGACAATGACAGCAGCCCAACAGGGAAGCTTCAGCCTTTGTTCCATATTGCTCACAGGCTGTTGTGGCTCAGATTTTTGAGAAATTTGACCTGCATGCAAATGTGTGACAGGCTTTCCCGGCACCTGTAGTTCACAAAGACTAGGAAAAGAAAACCATCATTATCACCACAAGGTTCCTTTTACACAGTTTCCTGACAGAGAGGTTACCTTTGCTACGTACTCCCTGCTCTGTGTCTTCATCTATCCTGCCCTGCATCACCCCAAAATGAAGAAGTGCTTGTTCCAGTGGTGATAGGTCTCAGGAATTGGCTGCAACTCCTTTCATGAGAAAAGAAAGATCACCCTCAGGATTCGGCACCCCCTATTTGAACAACTGAGCTGGAGCCCCAGAAACCATGGCCTTAGTGACAATAATTTGCATACCAACTTGTCAAAGTCCTAGAAAGTCTCAAGAATGCCATTTGAATGGGAGTTTCTTAAGTAACCTCGGCAGCACTAGAGACTACGATGTACAGCTCCGTGGGCTGGCTGTACACCAACCAGGGACATTTGGAAGAGGCTGAAAGCAAGGCTGCTTCCTTTTAAAGGAATCACTTTTTCCTAATTCACCCAAACCCAACCACTATGTGGACCAGTGGGGGCTGTGAAGTCACCCAACCCCTTCTGCTCAATGGTAGAAACTTGGAACATGTCATTCCCTCAAAACCTCCAAGGGCTTCCTGTCACATGAAGAATGGACTCCCAAGTCCACAGAGTAATGTAATCTGACCCCCGTGACCTCCAACCTCAGCTCTCACACCCTTCCCCTACTTGCACTATTCCTGCCATACCAGCCTTGTCACCATTTCCTGAAGACCCCCAGCACATTCCTGCTTCAGCCTTGGCCCTAGCTGCCCTCTGGCTTGCTCCCTCACTCATGCAGATATCCATCAAATGCCATCTCCTCACAGAGGCCTTCCCTGACCATCTGATCTAAATTGCACCTCCCCTCCTCTCTAGCCTTTTATTTTTTAAACAAAAAGAGTACTTACTACTTGAGTTTTATATTTATGTATTACTTGTCTTCTCTAGAACAAGGATTGGCAAACTACAGCTCAAGGGACAAATCACGCTTGCTGCCTGTTTTGTAAATAAGATTTTATTGGGGTACATATTGTCTTTGGCTGTTTTCACATGACAACTGAAGAGCTGAGTAGTTGCAATAGAGACTGTGTGGTCAACAAAGCCAAAAATATTTCTTATCTGGCTTTTTACAGAAAGAGCTTGCTGACCCTGTTCTAGAATGTAAGTCCTATGAGCACAGGTGCTATGCCTGTTTGCTCATTCCTGTATCTTTAGCACTCAGAAATTTGCTGAGCATGTAGGGACTTGGTAAATATTTACTAAATGATTGAACACATAGATGAATGAATACCTACATGTATATAGAAAAGGTTTTTTTTAATTCAACTATAATTCAGCACCAACTTGTGCCAGGCATTGGACTCTGCTGATGACACCCTAATGATGAGAGAGCAATAATCAAAGGACGGTGAAGAATGTCTCATTACAGGTAAGTGCCAGGTGTTGTGGGAGCCATAAGGAAGAATACCTGGACAAGGAATCGGTGGCCTCTGAGGATGAATTCTCCAAGGAAAGAGTTGAGTGAAGGGCCCTACAGGCAGAGAATGGACCAGGCCTTGGTCAGAGGTAGATGACCAAGGGGGTTTGAATAATTTCTTCATGGGTGTGAATAATCACTTTCCTCATCTTTGTGATTCTTACTCCCTTGGTTGGCATTTAAAATTTGGAGGAAACTAATGATTTTTCACAAAAAGGTTGTCCCTTTTCTACTGATGTCTTTGGCTCGATTCTGGAATATGTTACATCAAGGTTTGACCTCACACTCTTGACATTTAGGTCCAGATAATTCTTTGTAGTGGGACTGTCCAGTGCACTTTAGGGTGTTCAATAGCATCCCTGGCCTCCACCTACTAGATGCCAGTATCACTCCCCCAGTGTGGCACCAAAAATGTCTCCAGACATCACCAGATGTCTCCGGAGGGGCACTGTCATCCCCTTGTAAAAAACTGTGTTAGTGTCAGTAAAATACACTGAGCATCTTGAAGATAAAATATGTTAGCAACCTGCAAATGATGGGTTACAGGTGCCTTTTGGAAGCCTACGTACCTGGGCCACTGGGAGTAAAAACCGCCTATTTCGTTTCATCTCTTGATCACCCAACATGATTATGACAAGTAACCATAGAATTTAAAGAGTAACCCTTAACTGCTTCTTCACTTGGTTACCTAAGTGCCATTATTTTTTCTGGGACTCGTGGTGTCTATGCTATACTCAAGAATGCAAAGTTAAATATGTACTAGGACCATAGAATCCTACTGAGCCATAAAAGAGAATAAGCTATTGATAAATGCAACAATGTGAGTGAATATCAAAGGTATGAGGATGCTGAGGGAATGAAGACAATTTTAAAAAGTTACATATTATATGATTCCATTTACATGACTTTCTGAAAAAGTAAAAACTATAGTGAAAACAGAGTAGTGGCTACAGGGTTTGGAGTGGGGGAGAGTGTGACTACAAAGGGACAATGGGAGAGTTTTTTGGGATGATAAAACTGTTATGTATCCAGATTGTGGTGGTGGTTTCATGAATCTATATATGCATTAAAACTCACAAAACTACACTAAAAAACTATATATTAATTTTTTTAAAAGTTGCTCCTGAAGAGTATGATGGGATTTTTGATACTTACATGTCTTCTTCTAACCACAATGAAGTATTTAAAACCATATTTTAAAGAAGACACCAGGAAATGAGGCTTTGACCACTCATGGAGATAAGAGAAAGTAGATATTCTGAAACTACCTGAAGGGTTTTAGCTTCTTTGCTTCAATTCCTCTTTCACTTTCCACAGAACAAGGTGATCTTAATTTCCCAATCCAGGGTTACCGAATTTCACCCCAGAATTGGTTGAGCCTCCTTGGAAAGAAGAGAGAAAATGTTTTCAGAACTGATACAAATCGGAGCAGATTTGCCCACATCCTTGGAGGTGTGTACCATCATTCCCTTGCATCAATATGATGTTCTTGTGTAGGTGAAAAAGGTCCACCTAGGAGAGTGTTAGGCTAGCTTTTCAAGGCTCCAGGCAAGAGAAGAAACAGAGAGCAAAATGCATGAAAGTGACTTGATTCTAAAAGAGATCAATATCATATGAATAATACTATCAGATTCATGTATATATGGAATAATCAGTATTTCTGGGGGATTTTTTTATTCACCTGAAATACCTCATCTGTTTATCTATGATGGTGATGGGGCCCAGGTATGTATGGGAAGGTAGTGGTGACTTCTATCTAGAAACCTACCAATAAGCATCCCATTCAGGGTATTCCACATGCCTCCCTTTTTTAGGGGAACTGCAGGCTGTGGTTTACATATACATGAAAGAGCCCTTCACAGGAAAATATTGCTCACTTGCTTGTGCAATAATAATAATAAACCACAGGATGATCACATCATGAAAGAAGCTTGGCTTCTCAAAGAATGAAATGCATGCCAACAGTGAAAATCATAGTGTCGTGTGCTTGACATTCATCCTGAAAGAGCTGCACAAAGCGCAAACTGTGTCCTAATTACACATATGATACTTCTTTGTCTTTTTTTTATTGATTTTTGGAGACAGAGGGAGAGAGAGAGAGGCATTGATGTGCTAGCGAAACATCAATCCTTTGCTTCTCGAACGCCTCCTACTGGAGATTGAACCCAGAAATGTGCCCCAACCGGGAAATCAAACAGGCAACCTTTTCATGCACCCAACCAACTGAGTCAAGGCTCAGGGCTATACTTCTTTCTCTTTGTCCCCATCATCCACCTTTCTCAGCAACATAACTCCGGGTGGACAATTGGAGCATCTCTGAACTTATTCAGAGGTAGCTTTGTATACCAAACATCCTCAGGAACTGTTCGTTCTTCTTCCCCTAGGCCAGTGGTTGGCAAACTGTGGCTCGCAAGCCACATGCGGCTCTTTGGCCCCTTGAGTGTGGCTCTTCCACAAAATACCACGTGTGGGCATGCATGTACAGTGCGATTGAAACTTTGTGGCCCATGCGCAGAAGTCAGTATTTTGTGGAAGAGCCACACTCAAAGGGCCAAAGAGCCGCAGTTTGCCGATCACTTCTAGGCTAAATGTAAATTGTGAAAATGAGGTGACAATTCAGCCCTCAGTGTCTGCAGAGTGGGAGAGGGAGGGTAGCAGAGATAACATATGGGTGCAAAAGAAGGAGCTCAGATCATTTTGAAAATAGAGCTTTGAACTTTCTATTTATTTATTTTTGAGCTTTGAACTTTTTAATAGCATCTACCTTTTTGGTGTGTACACTCTCTCTCCTTTATGATGTATAGAAAGATTGCTTTTCCCCATTTAACAGAAACCAGAACCAAGGAACATGTGCATTAAAAATTTGCCTAAGGTCTCATGGGGAATGGGGTTTAAGTGAAAAAACAAGGTGTAAACCTGAGTCTCCTGATTTCAGACCCCACTCAGGAGACCATATTGTAAAGTGCCAAATGGCTTATCAAACAAAGCCCAATCTAGGGGCAATCACTCCCTGCAGCAATCAGCTGAACTCCCACTCCTATCCCCAGGCCTGAAGGTGGTGATATACTAACAACTGAGAAAGTGCCTAATCTCTTTTAACACTTACCTCAAGCATCACACCTACTAGAAGGCTTCATTGAATCATCTACCCACAATGAACTGATTGTTCCCTTGGTTGAGTTCCACCATATCTTCAAAGCAGTGCTATCTTTGTGCCTGTAATTCCTTCACCATCTCAGGGCCTGGGTCCTGCTGTTCTTGGATTCCCAGATCCTGGCACAATGTCTGTCTCATAGTATAGTAAGTACTCTATGCCTGCGTGCTGAGTGGCAGGAACTTTATTCCTTTAGAGGTACAAATCAAGGGCAAGCTTGACACAGGAAAACCTTGGGAAAGTCATTTACTCTCTCAAAGTCTCCGTGTCCTCATCTTTAAAATGAGGATAAAAGAACCATAATCTTTAAGGCTTATCATACGCAAAGAGCTTGGAAGGTGCCTTACTCATAGAAAGCTCTCAATAGATGGTAGCTCTTTGTGGTAGCCAGCCTCCAAGATGGCCCCCAATGACTCTCTCCTCTTGGTATTTATACCCTTGTGTAGTCCCCTATCACACTGGATAGAGATGACTATGTGACCAAAGGATATGAGAGAAATCACAGAAAGTGACTTCTGAGACTAGGTCATAAAAATTATTGAAGTTTTTGGCTTGATCTCTCTTGAATCAGTTGCTCTGGGGGAGCTAGACACCATGTCACGAGGACACACAGGTAGCTCTATGGAGGTGTCCGTGTGGTAAGGAACAAGGCTTCCTACCAACACCAACATCAGGTCATCATCCACGTGAGAATGCCATCTGGGAAACTGATCTTCCAGCCTCGGTTAAGCCCTCAGATGGCTGCAACCTCATCAGAGTCTTAAGCTAGAAACAGCCAGTTAAGCCACTCTTAGATTCCTGATCTGCAGACACTGTGTGAGAGAAATGCTTATTGTTGTTTTAAGCTGCTAAGTTTGGGTGTAATTAATTACAGAGTGATAAATCAATAATATGCTGTTATTATAAGTAATGGTATAAATATCAACAAAGAGGTACCTCCCACTCGGTCAATTCTTGTTCTTGACTGATCTCAGTTGACAGGAGCTATGAGGGAGGATGACTGGTTTTGCCCAAATTTGGACTTCCCCTTTCTCAAAAACTGAGGCAGTAACTAAGGTAGACATTTTCAGCAACTGACTTGAGGAAAGTGAGAAGGTTCTCTTGGTGCTATTTGTCACATCAGACAAACTTTCGGAGAATGTCAAAGTTTAATATCATTTAACTGTGGCAGACGTGTAAGTCATCTCTTCGAATAGCTGGACAATTCTAACCTCAAGAGCTAATCTTGCACTCCCCTCTGTCTCTGACCCCTATCTAGCACTAGCATACCACCCAGACCAATCCCTTGCTTGTGTTCACCATCCCAACCCTTTCACACCACAAAATGTTGATGAAAATGATGACATTTTCAAAGTTGACAACATCTGACCAAGTATTGAGAGAAACCTTTGTTTTTTTCCAGCTACACAGACCTTGGCAATAGTTGAAGCTTGGATGATGGACATGGAGGTATTTGGCTTTGAGCTCCCACATGGCTATTTTATTGTAACTCTAAACCCCCAAGGCCCCTCCCTTCCTCAGTGATGCCTGGCACCTCCCTAGACTGTTTGCCACTGCTTCTGGAGTGTTCCATTTCTCAGCAAATGCTTTCACTCTTTACTGCCATGCCCAATTCTCCTGCAGTCCCTGCTTTGCTTGCTTTTTATCAAAACTAGAAGGTGTCCCCCAGGCTCCATCCCAAGCAAATACAATTCTTTCCAATAACCTTGAATTGTCTAACCCTTAAGTGACCACAGACTTTTAAGGCCCCCTGAGGTGTCCTCTATATAGGACTTTACTAGTGCCCTAGGCAGGAAGATACAGCGCTTTATTGTACTCAGAAACATTCATTGACTAGGAAAAATGTGTGCCTTAAGATGGGGAATCTGAGCTTTGTCCATCCTTCCACTCACAGAGTTATCTGCCCATTGGAGGCCTTTCCTCTCCTTGCTGAGAGATTGATACAGACACGATCTCCTCTCTTTGGTCAAGAATCTCAAAGTTCCTGCTATTTTCCATGGAGGTTAAACACCTATAGGCATTAGTCCTAGTGTGGCCAGTCTGCCCTGGGTCCCAGAATTCCAAGATATAAATGTATATAGATGAGACCACCAAGACCCACCCCTCGATTAGAACTAGATGCCAACAAGTCTGTGCACAAAGCTTTCACTGACCAAGTCTGTGCACAAAGCTTTCACTGACCAATTCTGCTGGATATACACTAGTTCTCATAATTCCCACCTAAAACTTTATTAACCCACTCCTTCCAGCTGTGTTGGGATCAAGAGGAGGACATGATAATCCTAGCTGCCAGACCATTCTAAGGCTTTGGTTTAAGAATCACCCAGAATCTGGCCTTCATCCATGCCCGACAGCAAAGCCCCATGTCCTGATAGCCAGGGCCTGCTTCCCTGAACAAATTGCCCTTTTAGGAATTGATGGGTGTTGTATTCTCCTGAACAAGTGGCCCTTTTAGGAATTCGTGGGTGTCCTATTCTCTGAAACACCTAATGGCCTCTGCTTTAAGCACTGGGGAATGCAGTGAATTGATTGCTGCACATTGCAGAGAAACTACTGAGTAAAGAGTGTGCCTGAAGAATATTAAACCAAATTTGATGTTTTAACAACCGCGCAGCTCTCCTTCATTGCTGACTGTGACTGTGACAGTATGCAGATTCTCTGTCCCTAAACTTAAGGAAAAATAATTCAGTGTTCACGTCTGGCACGGTAGGTTACACATTGAAGGCATCCAATTAAGGTTTTTTATTTCATTGGGTGAGTGGAAATACAAGTTTAATGTTTGTACAAAGGACTTCTTCCTCTGTTTTCTCGAGGTTGTAAGTTTGTTTTATGACTTCAGCTATGTCAAAAAAAGAGAGGCTCCAAGTTTAGCCTAGGGCAAAAGAAATGGCAGGTCAACCTGTCACCATTTTTATCCACTGGGTTCTTATATTATTATTGAATCCCTCAAGGTTTAGGGGTAAAACTCTCCCCTCTTCAGTTTCTCACCAATAAATCTGACTAACTCACCTCCAAACTTGATATTCAATATCCAGTGACAAAATACATGTTTCAGTGCCAACATTACTTATGTTATTGACATGCCTGAGTTATATAAATAACCTCAATAGCTAAAAAATATAGGGGAGAAAATAAAATTTACTCTTCCCATGATAAATCCACGGGTACCTTAGCCAAATTGCCTGCAACTTCTTATAAGTAATTTCATGGTGATTTTACTATGGAAAAGAAAAAGGAGAAATAGAAAGCAAAGTCCTAGGAACTTCTCCTTTATCTCAATCGTCTATCTCTTCTCACATTTGGAGTGACAGGAACAGAGACTGAGGATGGAAATGGTATGATTGATACATATACAAAATCTCACCAGTGGTTAAGACTTTCAGGGGAAATTTAGACCACAGTCTCAGCTTCCCCGTGCTCACTACCTCTTGGAGTAGTTCTGTTTTTAAAAATTAAAAAAGACAACATTTGGAAGCTTCAAATAGGATCTATAATAATAATAAAAGCATAATATGCTAATTAGACCAGACGACCTTCCAAATGAAGCGGGGGCTGCGAGGGAAGCTGGGTCCCGGGTGCCTGCCAGCAGCCAGAGGAAGGCCTACTCTTGCACAAATTTCATGCATCGGGCCTCTAGTATATTATAAGAGGCGAATTTCTTCCCATCAAAGGTGATACTCTATAGCAGAGTTCAGCTCCTAGAGGACTGACAATCCCAAGCTTCTGATTGTCACAGAGAAGATGAGGAGGGAGAGCACTTGGAAAGGGGTCCCTGTCTAAGATGATGAGGCCAGCTGTGAAACATTCCCTATGATTACAGGGGTCCCCATAACTATGTGTGCCCAAGTCACCCAGAATCTTTTCCTATTGCCAATCCTTCTGACTCCTGTCTCCAGATTAATCCTTCTAATCTAAACAGCTGCGTTGGTCAGGCCATGCCTGTTTCTAGCGACTCCCCAAGGCCTCAAAAAATGTCAGATACACCCTAGGCTGGCTTTTATATTGTTCAAGAATCTGGCTGCCTCTGACATGTAATTGACTGCTATCTCCACCAGGAATCTGTCACTGCAGTCAACAATCTGTGCACTGCTTTCTTTTCGCCATCTCTAGACCTTCACCTGGGATGTCTCAATTCTCTTCATCCGCAATATTCTCCTCCTCCCACTTTTCTTCTCAACCACCAACTCCAATCCTGTATGATACAGAGGGTAATTTGAAATTAGGTGGATCTGGTTTAAAGTCTAGCACTATTACCTGCTTGCTTGTCATTGGGCTAACGTCTTGTCTTCTCTGAACCTCAGCTTCCTCATCTATAAAATGAGAATATTCACATCAAGTTCATGGTAGATGCTCAGTAATGATGAATTTATTTTTTCTGCATATCTGCCCAACTCCAGTGTACCTTCCAAAGCTTCTAAATCAATTAATTTTCATCAAATTTGCTATAAAATAGGTCAGGAATGTAAAGATCTTAAGACCCTCTCAGAACAAAGCTCAGAGGCTAAGGTGCCTGGGTTCATTCTCAGCCAGTGACACACTGACATTTCAATTTCAAGGGAGTGGGATCCAATACGAGTACTTGGAAAAGAGCCAACCTGTTCACAGATGGGAAATTACAGTATTGCTGTGAGTCATTGATAAATAAAGAGTTCCAGAGTAACATATTTTTATAATTCCCCTCAAATTTATAAAAGATGTCAATGAACAGACTCAGTCCCATGATATTTGAATCTTAATTAAAAATAAAAGATGCCTTAAATGTGTTTATGATGCCTAAGCCCCTGTGAAAGACATTAGCCCACCAACAGCCCCTTAATTTGGCAGGTGACCATGTCGTGGAGCCCTTCTATGTGCACCTCTGATTTTTTCCTGGCCAAAGGGCAGCTAATCAGATAGGCTGGAGAGTAGCTATGTCTCATGTCCTTGTGCAAAAAGATGAGCTGAGCTGATGGGATACCCTGTCTTTCAAGAACTGGAACTAGGGGACACAGAAGGAATGAGACCATAGCAACAAGAGCAGAGACTGTAACGGTTCCCTAAGGGAAAGTCAGGGACATTGCAAGCAAAAGCCATGAGCAAGTCAGAGTTAAGAAAGTTCAGAAACCTCTAATAAGCAGAATCAGCCAGTTAGTAGAGAGAGGAGAACAGAAGTGAGCAGAAGCACAAGGAGAAGCAAGAAGCATTGAGAAGGAGATGGAGAGAGCAGTGGGTCCCTGGGGTTGACCAGTTCAGGCCACCTCAGTCTTTGGAGCTATCTCAGTTCCTACAATAAAACCCCCTTGTCTCCAGCTAACTTACATCAGTATTCCTTATAAACAAGAACCTGACTTAAATAGTAGGAAAGCAGTGAAATACATCACTACTAGGAAAACATAAACACACCCACTCTGAATACACACACTGTTCCACAAGTCACAAAACCAATAGGACCATGAGGGTTATTTTTGAGTAAGACACAGGTGAAAATTGGACTACCTTAAAGGACAGACTAAGACTAATTTTCCCAGAGCATTGGCAGGAGGAGCCTCTTATTATTTCATTTCTGAGGGCTGCCATCATAGTTGGGCCTTTCAAAAATATTTCTACCTTCTTTGAGGATTCAGACTGTGCTGGTGAAGGATGCCATGGTGACCTGGCAGAGAGAGCCCCCTTTAACAATGAAAAAACACGCCACCTGTGTCCTGTGATAGACGTACAGCCACTAGTCCTGGGACCCCAAGCAAGTCACTTCATCTCTCTGAGACTCAGTTTCCTCTCTTGTGATAGATGATCACTTCTGGAATTGATAATATATTAATCTTTTTAGTGATTTTCTTCTTCCCATTAGATGAGAAAGGAGGCAGCCAAGAAGGAAAAGAAAGACTCTGGACCAGGAGTTAGGACACAAGCGTTTCAGTGCTGCTCCTTGATGGCTGGGCAAAGTTGAGCAGCACATGTGACCTACCAGGGTCTCACCCATGAAACAAAGGAGTTTCTCACCAAAAGGGCATTTTCATTCCAAAGTTCATGATTCTAAGATCTCTAAACATCCTCAATTTATTATCCCAATGCCTCCTTACACCTGTATTTAATATTTCTTCTCCCCTTCGCTCCCCCCCGCCCCCCCGCGATGATCCAGAAAACAATCTGTGCAACAATTCCTAGGAGAACTTGCTTCTTTCAGTTTGTCCAGCTACTGACTAAGCATAAAGAATGCTGGGGAAAATCTGTTGTGTCTCAATTCAGTGCCAGTTACAACAGGCATGTGGACCAATTGGGTTCCCAGTGGCACAAGTTCTACTGGTTGCTGATGGAGAAATGCGAAGTCTAAAGAAGACAGACTATATCCAAAAAAAAAGTGTCTTCTTCCTAGAAAACCATAAATCCATAAGGAAAAAATGAAGGGGTAGAGCCCAAATCATTCCTCAAGGTCAGTTTAAAGTCTCCTCTTAACAAGATTTGGTTGATTGGTGAAAATCAATCAACTGTGGAGTTTTGGGGTCCACAGATCAAGGAAGTACAGGTCAACAGAAAATGGCCAGGAACAAATATGACAGTAATAAAAAATAATGAATGCCCTGCAATTTCAATAAAAACTAAACGTCACCAATGACTCTAAGATACTGAGGGTCATTGACTGTCATTGTTTCACCAACACAATAAATGCTCTAGTTGTGAATGATGGCACAAAACTCTGCAGTAACATTTATATTGGCCCAGAAAGGGGGTTGACCAAAAGTAATCATATATAAAGGGTGTGAACTGGTAATTCTATGTGTACCTCTTATTTATAGAATAAATACCTATAAGCAAGAAAGAGATGAAAAGGTGTTCAGTCAATAATAATTAAAATAGAATATAAAAATAATTTTGTTGTTGAAAACTAAAGACATTTAAACTCTGGTTCTTTTAATACATTCATTGTGTGAAAACATAAAAGAAAATAATAGTGATTATGCACACAAATGGAAGGAGGTATTGACACAGAGACTTTTGAGAGGAGGTTAAAATATTTTCCTTATTGTTTTTGAGTACACAAAAACAATTTCCTTATTGTTTTGAGTGCCAATGATCCTGGAATTCTTATTGTTTCAAATAAAATAATGAGGTCATTGTGAAAGGATTTGATTTGGGAGAGTTGAGTCACTCTTCTATATCCTATCCTATCAAACAGCTCTCTGATCTTTACTCCATAATAAGAATTGGCTATTGGTACCCCTGAAACTGATGGGAAGTGAACCTAAGAAATACTCTTGTCTCAAATCTGCCTGTTTTCTGTATCCTATTTCCTTGACGTTAACTTAAAAACTTTACTTACAGATTTTAACCAGAGAAGAGTTAACAGATTTAAAGTAATATTGACAAATTGTTCAATAAAATGAACTTGATGATGTTAATAAGAACTTTAAGTAAGTTTTGCTGGTGATGACTCATACCAATGGGGTATGGTAGGAGTTTATAACCTGGGCTCTATTGAAGAAAAATATATTCTATGACACTTGTTAAGGATGGTAAGGCAGACTTTATTCAGTACCATTTCGTTAGGTATAGGGACAACTGCAATGGGATTTTGCAGTGAGGGAGAGAGACTGAGCTCAGCTCTGACAGAATATAACATGGTGGGGGTCAGTGGATGAAAAATTACTAAGAGGAAATAGCAGGGGTAAGGGAGGATTCTGGCTAAACTGACCTAAACAGGATCTTTGCTGAAGACAGGTCAGGGAGATCAGACATCCCCCAGGGGATGGTGGAGAATGAGGAACCTGATCAGATATCAAGGGTGTGAGTTTCTGGTTAAATTGATTTAGCTAGGGTCTTGCTAAAACTGGATTTTACAGGGAAGTACACAGATGGGCCCAGGAAAAGGCTCAGGAACCTGACTAAAGTCTGGTCAAGCAAAGAATCTTTGTCAGGTCCCCAAACCTCTAGGGACTTTGGTGGGTCCCTGAACTGAGCTCACAATGCAAGCTCTACTGACTGGTCCATCCCACAGTCAACAGCGGGAGGAAGACAATAAACAAGTAATGATAGAGTATAATGAGTATCAAAGAAACACAAATAGGAAGCTGGAAAGAAGAATAAGGAGGGGCAACTTTGGAAAGTGAATGATAGGAGGCACCTTGAGGAGACTTTGAGTTGCAGAAAGAGAAGTCAAGGGAAGAAGTGGAGGATGTGGGGTCCAGGGCAGAAGTGCTGAGGCAGGACCAGCTCACTGTGGTTTCAGAAGCGTGGGAAAGCCAGCATGGCTGCAGTGCAGGAAGGACGCCCAACACCAAGGTCAAGAGGGAGCCGAGGTCCAGAGCATGCAAAGAAGTTTGGTTTTATTCCATGTAGAGTGGTGAGCCAATGAAAGGTGTTTAGTTAACCAGGCTGGGATTGGACCTGGTTTGCATTTTTAAGTGATTATTGTATGGAGAGACCAGGTTGTAGTGGGGCCAGAGCAGAAGCAGGAAGACCAGCGAGGGGGCATTGCAGCAGTCCAATGAGAGGGGGGCTTCTCTAACGCTGGTGGCAGGGGTGCCCTCAGGGAGAAACGTGATGTAGACCTGAAAATGTGTAAATAAAGATATCTCATAGTTAAATAAATGCTTTTAGAAATAATGAAAATTGAGTGTTGTAATGTTGATGTGGTCCCCAAGAAAGCCACTAACATTATGGAACAAATAATGTCCAAGTCCCACATAATTGCATAGGACTGACATGTACTTTTCACTCCATCCTAACGCCTGGGCAGAAGAGAACACCTACACCAGAAGCGTGTGATGGTTGTTGATTCCCCTGTTGACAAGCTCCCGTTTTCCATGATTAGCAGAGGCTGAGTCACGCAGGCAGCAGGTCTGTTTATGTACAGCCGTCTTAAAATAGGCTGGACGGTAGAAGGAGGGAAGAAGGAGGAAATCACTCCCAAGTTGTTCTTACTAACTTCCTCGTTGGGGCACTGGATTCAGCGGGGCTATGGTATTAAAGACGTGTCTGGCTATCATTGGAAGACACAGTGAATGAAGACTGAGCACGCATTTGAATGTATCTGGCTGCTTTGCTAGTCCAGGCACCAGCCTAACTAGCTGTAAAAAAGTTCATAGAATTTCCATGAGTGAGCAGACTCAGAATGAAACAGCTTCATTTGGTGACATAAGAGCAGTAAAAACCCACCATAGTACGTTTCATGTGACCTCTAAATTGCTTGGCAGCCAATGCAACAGGTCTGAAATAAATAACTTGGTAAAATCAGTCTACAGTCTGTGAGGCAGAAGTTGGGCCTAATTTCTGGGTAATAATTTGGTAGCAGAAAACAGCATTCTTTGATTTGAACGTAATGAGGGAAAGGACAGCTGACTACCTCCGCTTCTCCTTGGCCTTTAACACTGTGTCTCTCGAAGGCCCTCCGTCTGGTTTCCTAGGATGGCTGAGATGTTTGGGTGGGGAGAAGCCAGAAGATGAAGCGGGGCTGCTACCTGAGGGCAGAACCAAAACTGGGCTCAGCTCAGCTCTCACTTTCCCACAGGGCAGAGCAGTCAAATCATCACTTTAATTTTTTTTTAGCACAAAGGGCATTTTGTGAATGGGGACCAAAGGAAAATACTTCTTTTATAATAATTTATTTTATAAGATGTTATACCTATCAATAAAGTTCTATTCCAGGCTATATGTTTTCCAAAATTGATTTAAAATTGGTGCCATTTAATTATTGAAGAAATACTGGTAAAAAAAAATTGAAACAGTTCAGAAGCATAGAAATCAAAAGTAAATATTCCCTTCCCCATTTCTACACCTCCTCTTCTATCCAAAGCAACCACTATTATGTGGTCTTCATCCCTCCAGATCTTTTTCTAGCCACACACACCTTATGTGTGGTAGATAACACAATACTAACCAAAGCACCGGGCAGATAAAGTTTTAAAACCAGGGATGGTGCTAGCACGGTATTCTGCAAGTTGCTTTCTTTACCCTCCAGACACTGTATTTAAGAAGCCACCTCATGCTTCTTAATGAATGCAGCATTATTTTACCAGTTTCCTGTTGGTGAACATTAAAAAGCTACTTTCAAATAAGAAAAAAAAATTTTTTTTCAAATAAGAAAGTTTTTATAGGGGGTGGTGATGGGCCAAAAGGTAAAGGGGATTAAGAGGGACAAAATTCCAGCTATAAAATAAGTCATGGGAAGCAATGCGCCTCACAGGGAGTATCGTCAGTAGTAGCATAACTTCGTATGATGCCTGAGGGTACCAGACTAATGTGGCGATCACTTCATAAGGTATAAAAATGTTGACTCACTATATTGTACACCTGAAACTAATATTATATGTCAACAGTACTTTAAAAAATAAAATAAAACAACTTTTCTATGTAATGGAAGGATTCTTTGTATGTAAGGGTAGAATGCACCTATGCTGTGGTAGGATTTTTATCCAAATGCTTTTAAACCAACTATGGGTATGAATTGATAACTATTTTAATTTATAGAAAACTGAGGTATTAAGAGATATTAAGGAACCTGTCCAGGGTGTAGGGCACTGAGCCAAGTGCCTGCTTCTCAGCCTGGGATCCAGGGACCACCATTGTCCCTTGGGGATTGGAGGGCGCTGAGCGGGGGGAGAAGATTTGGGTGGAGAAAATAATGCAAGGAAGGAGGCAGGGAAGTGACACAACGGGCAAGGGAAGAAGGAAGGACAGAGGGAGGTGGTGACCTTGCAGACTCCCACCCCCACCCCACAGCGAAGAGGGAGGACATAGGAGAGACCACAGAACTGGGGCGAGGAGATCATTGGAATGCCAGAGATCCTGGAGCCATTTTTTCAAAAGGCTATTCTGTCGCCAAAATAAAATTTAAGGGAGAAGCCAGAAAGTATGCACGTAGGAAGGACATTGTAAAACTTTGATTAAGTCCTGGCAGAAGACTCAGAGAACAGTGCCATGACTCAGATTGGAATAAAAAGGCATGATGCAAGCTTTGGGAGGGGAGTGCTTTCTCATGCAGTTATTTTGGAGGTTAAGCAAGCCAACAATGAAGCTTCCAGAAATGGTGTGTGTTGCCTCCAGGCAAAATGACAAAAGAGGTCCAACCTTGTCTGGGACTTCATGTCCCCATTCTCAACCTTTCCCCACCTTGGAGGGCAGCCTCCACTTTCTAATGCCCCAAACCACAGTGGAAGCTCCAGAATAAATATTGTGGAGGGTTTAGGGACAGCAATTTGAGTGGAAGGAGGGGCTAGAGGTCTAATCTTGAAATTGCATCTGTAGAGCAAGCAACTCATTTTTTGCTTAGACTACTTATAAAGCAAGTCAAATAGTAAAGTTTCCAAAAGATGTTTTTATTTACACTCTATGTATTAGTATTAAAAGATAGTTAATTATTCACCTCAAACTATATTTCTCTTACTTTATTATATGGCTTGTTTTGAGGAAATGGAGGAAGAGAGGCCTCCCCAGGCCACACACTCATTCCCTGTACTCCTGGCCAGTCCTCATGTTCTCTCTGCTGCCTCCTCATCTAACCCTGCTCTGAGGACAGGTTAGGGTGAACTCGGAGGAGGCACATCTGGATCACAGGCTTGCCTGTCATAATGGTCGAGCTATCTGCATTTTGTCAGGGAGCAAGACCCAAGCGAAAGAACCATCTCCTTGGGTGCGATGTTAGTTGGTGGAGTGAGTATCTGAAGGAGAAGTTGCTCTTCTTAGATTCCTGATATTCGTCCTCCTCTCTGCCTGCTCCCGAGGCTAAGCCATGTCAGAGTCAAGGGATTTGGTCAATGCTTTAAAGTTGAAAAAATGACACTGTCATTAGTCAAGTAAATGAAATCCTGGATAGATTCTTGAGTGTGTAAATATATAAAAATGAAGATGTTGTCTTCATTGTGAGGGAAGTGAGGTATCTTAAACACATGGGTCCTTTCCATCGGACCAGGGCAGGCTCTCTGGAGAAGAAGGGCTCTGCAAGGGATGGACATAGGGACTGGCCTCGGGGAGTTTACAGAGGATGCTAAAATGGAAGCTTCAGGCTAGTTGTTGATGTGCCAGTGAATTTCATTTCCCACTCCCTTTCCTACGGGGAGGTGTATCAGTCAGGGATCACTTGCAGGAAACAGTAAGCCACTCTAGATATTTTCATCAGAATGAAGTTTGCTTCAAGGAATTTGGTGTTTAGAAAATGTTAGAAAGGTGGGAGGAATAGATTTCAGGACTGGCCTACAGAAATGACTTTCAGAGCAGGACTGCTGAAGGGGCTCCCGGGGGAGTTGCTGCTCTGGCCACCATCCAGAGGTGAGGAGCCCAGAGACCATCACTAGACCTCCAGCACTGTTGATGTCAAGATCATACCACCAGCCTTAGCTGGTTTGGCCCAGTAGATAGAGCATTGGCTTGCAGACTGAAGGGTACCAGGTTCGATTCTGGTCAAGGGCACATGCCCATGTTGCGGTCTCTATCCCCAGTAGGGGACATGCAGGAGGTAACCAATCAATGATTCTCTCTCATCATTGATGTTTCTATCTTTCCCTCGCTCTTCCTCTTTGAAATCAATAAAAATAAATATATATATACAGTGTGTGTGTGTGTGTGTGTGTGTGTGTGTGTGTGTGTATATATATTTAAAAGATCATACCACCAGAGCTATGAGCCAGAGATAGGGGGACCTCTGTCATCATTCATGCAAATACTTCTTAGTGTCCATGAAAATAATGGTTGGACACTGGATCATGGATGCAGAAAAGTCCTTCTCCATCTTCATGGCCTTGAATGCAGGGAGACTAGCCCTCTCCTCATCCTTCATTCTGCTTTTCAAATCTTGTTCAAGTGTCATCAACTGGCAGAACATAATTTGCATCCAAAACCCTAACTGCAAGAGAATCTAAAAGTGATTATTTTCAATTTTATAGTATAGGGGTTCAGAACAAATCCCCCCAAGATGTGCCTCTGTAGTATGAGCATTATTTTGAGTTAAAGGTAACAAAGACCCTGCAGGTTCAAGAAAAACTTCTCTCCTCCTCCCTCTAACTACCTAGAAGAATTTAAATTAGGGGCCTTGTCTATAATAAGAGTTACCACCAGCAATAACTCTTTATGACCTATCTATATGGCAGGGCAAACATCTAATTACTGCACATCTGCTCTTCTTATCATCCTGCAATGACCTTCCTCTGCTCTGAAGCCCCAAGGCACCTTCCCTCCTCCTTAGCTCAGAATGTCATATATACTTCATTTTAACTTTGCCCTTGAACCGCTCATGTATGTGAGATCTCATGTATGTGGGTTCTCATATGTATGAATGTAATTAAATCTGGTTATTTTCTCTTGTTAATGTCTTACATAGATTTTATTATTAGACCAGCCCAAGAAGAAAAGAATCTTTTCCTCCCTCATAGTAGTACAGGAAAGTACACACACAAAAATCAGATTGGAACAGATGCTAAGGACCAATTCTTCATATGGGCTATAGAAGGGAGGACTGTAGAGGGGCAAGGGGGTCATTTTCTCTTCCCTCAGGTTAAAAGAGAAGGGCTTCAGAGATACTATTCAGAAAGCTAGAAATGTGTCCTCTGGAGTTTGGGAGAGAGGAGGAGGGAGGCATTCTGACTCCTGCCTGGGGAATATAAAAATGAGAGATGTTCTGACTATAGGGGCAAAGATGATTTGGGTGCTGCATTGTGACTGACCTGTTATCCCAGAGTTTGGGATTCAAAAGGAAGAAAGTAAAAGGAAGTGTGAGGGTTGCTAATGGATAAAATGGCACACACTCTAGAGAAAGCTGGTGTAGAACTCACTCCTGTCTGTACAAGCAGGTAGCTAAAGGGGAGAAGGGGCCTCAGCAGGAAGTCGCTGGGGGTTAGCCCTAGAATCTTGGAGTTGAGGGAAGAGCCATAAACAGGGAGCAGGAGGAGAGGATAGCAACCTTATCAAGAATGTCCCCCAAGAGTTGACAGACATTCCTCCTAAGAGAAGGAATCAAGTTTACACTCTGCCCGTCCCGGGGAGTATGCTGAAAGCTCACACCAGCTTCAGACAAATATAAATGGTCCTGCTTCATTAAATCTCCTGCCCCCTATTCATGGGTCAAACACTAAGAGGGGAATGATGAGGAGATACAAGTTGGCGACAGTGAATGCTATGGACTGAATTGTGTCCCCTTGAATTCGTCTATTGAAGCCCCAACCTTCACTGTAGCTGAAGGAGGTAATTAAGGTCACATGAGGTTCTAAGGCTGAGTCCTGATCCAATAGGATTAGTGTCCCTTTCAGAAGAGACACCAGAGAGATATCTTTCTACCTTGTGTGGACACAGCAAGAAGGTGACTGTCTGCAAGTCAGGAAGTGAGTCTTGACTAGGAACTGAACTGACCAGCACCTTGATTTAGACTTCCCAGCCTACAGAACTGTGAGAAATAAATTTCTGTTGTTTAAACTACCCAGTCAGTGGTATTTTGTTATGACAGCCTGAGCTGTGTGTATTTGACACACACAGTGAGAAACCAATTAAGCCTCTCTTCTGTCTGATTGTCACAAGTTGGAGGGAGGGACGACTCTCAATTTTAAATCACGCTTAGAGTTTCAATGCCTATGTAAAGCTGGACATTTTGCTTACTGAATTGAGACCATAACTTATTTTTTATTTCCAAATAGTGAACAGAAAAATCATAGGTTTGTTCAAGACTTCTTCCAGGGGCTGCAGAAGAACTAGCCCAGAGTTCATTTAAGGAGACGGTGGACACAGAAGAGGAAGCTGCTTGATGAGTATATCCTAAGAATTGTTCTTGTTCAACATATCAATTATAAATTATCCTCCAAAATCAATACATCATGTTACATAGTAGACATAACCCACATATCCTTAAGAGGTGGAGTGACTCCAGGCCCCTTTGAAATGACTGAACCTGGTTGAGTGCCAGTCAGAGGTGGATGGCTCACCATGGAAACAAAAAAGGAGAGTGGGAGAGCAGGCTGAAATGTTTTCGGTCCCATGGCAAACTGTCCCTCTGGTGGGTGAAAGGGCATCCTCCTCTCTGAGTGGAGAGATACTTCTTAGGATTAATTAATTGCCAGTGTTATGATGATACCCTCATCTTTGGGTAAGTTGGCTGCCCCTGGCTGGGAGTGAGAGGGGGACACACCCATTTGCTAATACAAGTCTTCTAGTCTTCCGGATGGCTTGATGATTCACAGAAAATTCATGGGTTTGCCTTCTGGTTTGTGTATATCAATCCCTGTGAGCTTGGTTAATGTGAGTTTGTCCTTGAGGCGGGGTGTCCATTCTCAGTGTCTGTTAAATATCAAGAAATTATCAAGCAATGGATTGATAAGATTTCTAGTTTTAAGACTGATACCCAAGTCCTAGTAAATTATCAAGGTAAATACTTTATGATGAGTCTCTTGGCAACTAGCTGGCTATGGTCCTGGAAACATGCATTATCAGAGCCTTGGCATTTCCATATAGACATAGGGAGGATTCAAGTTTGTGAGCACTCAGAGAATCCACCCACATTATAGCATTTAAATTGGAGTTATTTAATGAATCGCAACCTAATTTCCTCTACTGTTATGGTTATTTTATTGTTGCAAAGGGTCATAAAACTTCTTACCTTAATAGGTTACAGCATATTTGGTATCTGATGGGAAACTGTCACAGGTGTGCAGCCAGAGCCCAATTATAACTTATGTAAAAACAACAATTGTGTAAGTAATCTAACAAGGAAATGTAATTTTATTCCAGTTACTGAAAATCAAAACAGGGAGGTTCTGTCCATTAGCCACTTCTGGTCGGGTTTCTTCAGCTACTCTGGCTCTTTTCCCAAGCGGATAATTCTCATTACTAAAATAGCATAGCTCTAAAGCAGGCCATGTGATGTTTGAGTGGGTGAGGACATATGGCAACATTCTTGACCTTCTACCACCATGAAACCAGAATAGGTTAATGCTCCCTTTGTAGGAAGAAGCCCAATCTGGTAGGTAACAGAGGACCCAGATTTTGATTTTAAAAAATTGACCTTGATAAAGGCAAAATACATGGCCTCTATTCGCCACTTGTCTTTAAATCTTTTAATTGACTGAACAAAATGAAACCATTCTTTCAGGTTTAAGAGCCAGCATTTCAAATGTGTATGTTTATTCAATGTTAGATTTGGAAGACATTGACTAATATTGTCAAAATTTGATATACCCACGAGAGGAAATCAACATACACTTTAAAGTGTATTTGTAGTTTACTGTTGCTCAGTTGCCCAGCAAGGGTAAATGGCACCAAGGGGACAATGTAATGTGTTTGTAATCTCTCTGATGTGATGCTAGAGTTTCCCCAGAAATTAATAAATGCATGACAGAGTTGGGTGGGCTTATTAATTTAAATGTCATTAAAGCTAAAGATAAAAATTAACAAAGTTGAAACAAACAGAAAACCCCCCACAATCCTTTTAATTTACATACCATAAAATTTACCCATTGTAAGCATTCAAGTATTTTTAACCAATTGGCAGTTGTGCAACCATCACCACACTCAGTTTTAGAACTTTTCCATTGTCTCAAAAGTTTCCTTATGCTCTTTTGCAGTAAATCTCCCTACTACCCTCAGCATCAGGCACCAATCTAATTTCTGTCTCTATAGATTTCATGTCAATGGAATATAATATGTACTCTGTTGTACAGCTGGTTTCTTTCAATTGGAATAATGTTTGGCTATTATGAATAATATTGCAATGAAAATTCTGTGCAAGTCTCTGTGTAAACATTTGGCTTTATTTGTCTTAGGTAGATACTTCAGAGCAGAATTGCTGGGCTGTATGAAGAGTTTATGCTTAACTTTTTAAGAAACTACCAAACCATTTTCCAAAGTGGCTCTCCCACTTTACATCTCCATCAGCAATGTATAAATGTTCCCATTTCTCCCCATCCCCTCCAACACTTGTTATTGTCTGTCTTGACTCTAGTTATTCTAGTGAGTGTGAAAAGATAACTCACTGTTGTTTGCATTTCTCTAATGGGTAATGACATGAAACAGCTTTTCATATTCTTATTAAATATTTCTATACCTTTGATGAAAAATCTATTTAAATCATTTGCTCATTTTTAAATTGAATTATTTGTCTTATTATTGAATTGTGAAAATTTTTTTAATAAAAAACTGGATATAAGTCCTTTATTAGATATATGATTTACAAATATTTTTTCCTAGTCTGTGATTTGCTTTTCATTGTCTTAATGGGGTCCTTTGAAGCACAAATGGTTTTAATTTTGATAAAGTCCTTTTATTTTACGGATGGTGTTTTGGTGTAACTGGCTTTTTTGTTGTTGTTCGTGGGAACACGTATTCTCCTTTGTTCCATTTGCTATATTCCTAAAACTGCCCCAAAGTATTATACTGAAGCAAAATAGTGATTAGGAAAAGTTTTTAGGCAGGCATAGTCTCTAACAGATTGTTTCAAGAATGGAGAAAAAAAGAGCTGCATTAAAGAGGGGGAATTCTAAAACACAGCAGGAAATTTTCTATTAGAGACATGTTACAGTAAGTCTAATGTTAAATTAATATTAAGAAGAGGGTGCGGGGAAAAAGCAGGAGGGAAGAAGTGGTTAAAAACTAATGCATTGATGCTTTCCAGGGATAATAAAACAAAAGCAGAGACCTTTCTGGTGACCTTGCCTCTAGGTGAGTCAGGGGAGGGACTGGTGGTGTTTTCTTCTCCATCATTCTCTTGTCTCTCTTCTGGTGACATGGGATTGAACAGGTTAGTAGAGTGTAAAAGGGAGGAAGAGAAACCAAGCACTTGGTGCTGTATAAGGAAAATAATAATGTGCAGAAGTTGGAGTCAGAAACCTCAAGCTTATATCTCAGCTCTGTCCCCAACTAACTAAGTTGCCTGGAGACAGTTGTTCTCAAAGTCTTTGTTTCTTCCCCTTTAATATGGGAACAATAACTCCACTTCACAAGGGGTTGTGAGGATCAGGTATGTGTGAGTGTGTGTGTGTGTGTGGGGGGGGTGCTCGTGAATGTGCCTGCTGCATATGTACTAGAACTAGACTCTACCACTGTGACCCAGAAAAGTTCTGGGAAAAGTGTAGGTGTGGCAAGAGTGTGCAATTCCTGGCAAAATTCTACATTCCTGCTGTAAATCTATCCAGACTCTACAGGACAGAATCCCAATGTCATCAGTAATTGGATTTGGGGGGTGGAATGAAGGAAAGTCTCTCTGGGAGAAAGCAACCCCACATTTTTTTTTGTATTTATCTTGAGTTATTAGAGGTGTGGGAGATCTTAGACTCCAGTTGAAAGATAAATGATATGGGAGAACAAATGGGAGAGGAAGAGATTAGTTGAAATCTAAGTACTGTCATTAACAAAGAAAAACGCAGGAAGAATTTTTCTCATCAGTCAAACGAAGGGATCGGCATAGATAACCTCTGAGACTATTTTTTGTGAGGAAAAGCTTTTCATAGAAATAAGACTGTACTTGCCACAAGAGTTTTCCAAGGAGATTTTAAGGTGGTTGATAAGATAAAGCTGTCAAAAAAATTCCTTAAGAGCAATGGTATTTTGAATGTAGTAAGAAAGCAGAAATAAAGAATTCCTACCTTAAGACACATGCCAGCTCTTAAAAACGAATGTGTGGGAAACCCTGAGGACAAGTTCAATTCTGTAAATAGAGCCTCCTTTATATGGGAAATCCAGGAGAAGTCGCTATTTTGGAATGTGATGCTGGAGATGAGTAACTTTCAGATCACAATGTGAGACATAGCAGTTAGGTTTGGAAAGGCCTGGAGATCTGCGAAAAGGTTATGAGAATCAGGAAGGCAACTGAGAGGCAGACCATTAAATGGCCTGGACCTGGGCTTGGAAAAATACCTTGACCCACGTGTGTCACAGTTAAATAGGTTGTCATTGAAAAGAGTATTCCAGAGACTGGCAATTTCCCCCCAATTCTCTAGTCTAGGCCTGCGAACCCGGATGTGAGCACCTCGCAGCTTAGGGCCACCAGGCAGATTTATTTATGGCAAATATAATGGCTGTGACTCAGTTTTAAAATATGTGCTTTGACACTTGATGATGATGTTCTATAAACATAGCCTCTAAAATAACTTAGTCTTCACACCTGTGCTGAGTATTTCCTGTTCTTCCCTCTGACTCTTTTCTCTACCCTTGACGCCTCTGCTCTTGGCCCAGGAAGGCTGCCCTCCAGCTGGGCCTTTGCCCTCTAGACCCCTGCTGGGATCTGGCAAATCCCAGACCTTAGTGTTAGGCATTCAGAAGGAAATCTGATTAAACTGATCAACCTCAGCAGAATGAGAGCTTTGTTTGGGGGTGCGTGCACGCGTGCGCGCATGTGGTGTGTGTGTGTGTGTGTGTGTGTGTGTGTGTGATTGATTACAATTGCAACATGTGCTGATTTTGAAAGATTTCTGAGTATATCAAATTGTATAGAGGAAAAATTGAGAGCCACCTTTTTCTTTTGAATCAGAAGTTTCTAAAGGGACATCAACATAACTTACCTAGTTGATTTCATACTTACCTCAACTCTCTCATGTGCAGCCTTCCTGGCATGGTGCTCACAGAACTCAGTTAATGCTCACGGCTGAATCACAGGTAAAGGATTGCTGACTTTGAATAATACTGTCTCTCTGAGATTCATAGTCTCTCACTATCTCTGTTCCCCTCATTTTTTCAATGAGTAACTAGTTATGAAAATGTTAATAATCATCATCTCAGTGTTTAGAAAACATGAGGTGGGAATCCTTTCCCTTCTGAACAATGTAAAAATATTTTTGAATAAAAGAAATATTTTTCATTACAAAACAGTATATTATTATCATAAAAACTTTAAGTAAAACTATGATAAAATAAAATATAAAGGTGCCCTACTCTCCTCTCAATCCTTATGCCCAAACCACCACAATTCCACACTCAAGGGTAACCAGTACTTAATCATATTTTAAAAAGATTGACTAAGAACAAATTTCTTCAGTTGTTTTTAAGATATGAAGAAAAAGAGTCGGAGAAAGAGAATTCACTTTTATCTTGCCCCTTAGATGGGCAAAAAGAGAGAACACTGATATAGAATGGATTCAAGGGTAGAAAGAATCTTATAAAGGAGGTAACAAAACAAAAAAAATGAGACAAGATGAAAAAAATTCTGAGAGAAAAGTGTATCTCCTAGAGAGGAATTCAATTTCTTGGGAGGAAATTAAGAAAAGATTCAGTATTAGCACATTTTAAGAATTGAAACTTTCAGAGAGAAGTAGATAGAGTGTGGTTCACACACCATGGGAAATGGCTCACTCAAGGGAATGTGGAGGGCACCCGCAGAATGGTGACAGGCCCCCATGGCTGCCAGGGAAATAAAGAAGACAGTTGGTGACATTTGATTGCTGCTTGCTCAATTTTAAGCCCTCAGGCACAACCCCTTCTGCATAGAGGCTAAGGAAAGATTGGATGGACTAAAAATGGTTGGAAATAAGAACATATTAAGCAGACTATAGAAAGCAGGACGTGAGAAGAGGGATATTAATGACCCCAATAGTGTATTTCTTTTTTAATAACTGAAGATGATGATTATAATTGAAAAGTGTGGCTAAGCAAATAAAGACATTGCTGTTTACCAAGTAGGAAATATGAGAAAAAAATCTTTTCTTTTGTTTATGGCTACAACTGTTTGCAAAGCCTATTACTGATTTGTAACTAGGCTTCTTAGAATTTCTTTTTCTCTCGCTCAAAAATAGACACCATATTTTTGGAGATCATTATGTTAGGATTAGAGCCCTCAAGGCATTTTGTATGTGAAAATGTTTGAAAATAAAATCCTGTACAAGCTTTCACAGGACTAATTATGGGCTTGAGCCCATTCAGGAAAGAGAGAAAAATTCTCCTTAAGGGGAAGTGAGAAGAAAAATGAGGAACAAAACTATAAGAAAGAGGTAGGCTAGAGATGTTTATGTTCAGTAACTTTGTTTTATCGGTTTCTGACTTTATCGGTTTGGTGTGAAAAAATTACTGGTAATAGATGATGATTGAATAAGAAGTGGCAAAGTGAGGAGAAGAGAATAACTTTTTCAAAATAAGGTTAAAACTCTTTTTGTTCTTATTCTTGTTAAGCAGTTATTCATTGAACTGGTTTTCTTTTAAGTATAGGAATTATGAAGATAAAAGAATTGATATGTAGGAAAACTTGTTTTGTTATTTATGTTTTTTAACTTATTTTGCAGCCTTCTTTCCTACTCGAGTATGCCATATCATTAGCTTTGAAAAGTCAGCAGCCAGTATTTCCTCTAGTTATTCCATGGAGGGATGCCCAATGGTTGAGCCTGAAGACTAGAAGGGAGAGTTCAGAGTAAGCATTTCTTCAGGTGGGTGGGAAGCCCGCAGGAGCAGGGGAGTGTTGAACAGAAAGGGGCAAAACTAGATGTTCCCCCTCCAGTCCTCAGTAGCTGTCTCAATCCAGGCAATGGGTTCTAACCTAAAGTGGCCATTTACTTGAACTACTCTTTGTAAGTCACATGCTAATCAGCTGCATGTTTAAAAAATACCCGACTTGCATTTCAGTCTGTGGAGTATCAGGAGCCCCTGCTACTCTTGATTGTAAGGAACAGTGTGGTCACATGCTGACACCAGGACAATGTGATCACTGGACACAGGGAGGGGAAGAACTAAAGCAGCTTTGGGCTCTGGCTACGTTCTCCCCTCTTCTGACCTGCTCTCCCTGGTCTTTCCCTCCCTCTTCCTGTCTTTCTCCTCCCCTTCTCTCCTCTCCTTTTCTTGGCAACTGTCTTCTTTCCTCTGTCTACTCAGCTGGTCCAAAATGGCTTCTTCTGGATACAGCACCTTCTCTCCCCACTCTCTTTGCATTTGCATGTCTCTTTACCCTGGACTGTTCTCCCTCCTCTCCACCTGGCTACATCCTATCTGCTCCTTCTAGGGTGCAGCCCTTTCCAGGTAGCTGCCCTCCATCCCCCAAGGTTGGGATAAGTGTGCCCCCTGAGAGCCCCCAGGTTCGCTAGTGCCGTTCATTCCATCTTAGGTTTCTCTGCTTTCTGTATTGCAATTGCTCGACCTCTTGTGCTTTTCTCCCACTGCACATGAGCTGCTGAAGGCAGGACTATACCTTGTGCCCACAAGCCTTATACAGAACATGGAAACAGCTGTGAATGGCACGCCCTAGGATTGTGTATAGCTCCTTTGACCAGGAGCTTAATATACAGGGGGTGGGCAAAGGTAGGTTTACAGTTGCTTGTATGGAAAAATACATGCAGGTTACGATTAGTACAGTAGCTTTATTAACTCTGTGTTTCATGTACTGACAACTGTAAACTTACTTTTGCCCACCCATGTCTTAAGGAATGGATGAATGAGTAAATGAATGAAATAGATTACTTACACTCTGAATTACACATAAATTGTTTGTGTTGTCACAGCACCTAGGCTTTCCAAATTTGTCTTCCTTATCATGGCATGCATCCGCTTTACTTGGGTCTGGAGTTTAAGTCCAGAATTCTATAGTGCATATTACTGTACTGAAACTGATAGAGAAGGACCCTGACTCACCCATTGTCTTGAATTCCCTGACTCGGGATTCCAGTGCTGATGCAACCTGGTGGGCAAAGAAGCAGCCCCCCCTCCCCAACCCACCCCCCAACCCACAGGGAGACAGCTCAAGATGAGTGGCTTTATCCGGGAGACAAGGTCTACTTTGGACAGCAAAGGACTGCACTGGTTGCTATTCCCCTTGAAAACTTCCATTCCCATCTGGAGAAATGCACACTGTGCCAAGAAAATAATGGCTTGGGACTTATATTTTTGTGATCATAAGAATATTCCCAGGAGGCACCTTTGTGTTCAGGCACCTCTCACCAGGCTCATAAACTCTTGTTTTGGATCTTCAGTTAGACTGCAGAAATTGGTTTTAATGTTTCTGATTTGATTGCATCATGGCCTGTGAGCACCACAAATTAGCCATGTCTCCAATGTAAAAGGGGTCTATTTCACAGGTACTGGTTCCTCAGGAATCCATTACTACCCATTTCCATCTAGGCTCATGCTCACCTGTCAAAGGAGAGTGAAAGGTAGGTTTAAACCCTAGCGGAGTTCACAGTCTGGAGTAAGTAATCCTATCCTAGCTCTTTTCCATAAGCACTGGATCTAACTGCTGAGTTACAGGTATCATATTCCCGGTGGGGCTTACTGTGAATTCCTGGGGTATCAGCATCAAGGAAAATCATGCTCTCTTTCTAATTGGAAGCAGAAGGGGATAAACTACATTTCTTTGATAAGAAAGTGGGATTTTCCTGCCAAAACTCACGGGGGAATTTTGGCTTACACGATTTTGAAGCCACAACCATGGAGGTCAGAATGTCCTTATAAGAAACCCATTTCCAGTTGTTAAACTCTGTACCAACTCCGGACTAATTTCTCTCTTAGCTAGTTTCAGGGTCCTTGTCCCTAGTTATGTTTGTGTCTCAAGCATCCTTTTGTCAAAATAATAAGTGCAAAGGCAATCTCCATGGTGGCCTGAGGGGCATTCCTTACACGGGAGCAGAGGAGTTTTCAGGAGGCACATGAGGATCTGGATGGGTAGGTTGGAAGAGAATCAGGTCATTCTTGATTAAAAATGGCTACTTAACGAGTGAGCCTCACTATAGGAAACTGCATCAAATTTTGCTAGTATGATAGGAAGCCATGTGGATGTCCACTGAGTATTTTGTTTTGTTAATTTCAACACCAACTTTTGGTTTCTGGGATATTTTAGATTCGGCAAAAGCTGAAAGCAGGTAGCTTACACATAAATTATTTCCTTTCACAGTATAAGTATCCACTGGTGAGGTGTTGGCTGATGGTAATGGTTTTGTTTTCTCCTGGGTTAAGATTTTTCCAGAACCACATTTAGGAGCAACTGCATTAGAAGGAGGAATGGAAAAAGGGGAAACTTACCTGTCAGTGGGGTCACTAAACACTCCATTCATTTTACTACACATATAACTAGAGTTCAATAATAAAATGTTCAACCAAATATCACAATGATCTCATAATGAATAGAAACAGAAAATGAGCATTTTAAAATGTTTCCCTTTCCTTTTTTGTTTTTAACTCACTTTCCTTTATCCCCCAGTCAGAAAACACAATCTGGACATCATTCGACCTATTTGCTCCCTTTCAAATTAAAAAAATTTCCCTTCAAAAATTTTGTTGTGATTTAAAAAGAGTGAGTAGAAATCAATAACCAAGTGACAGGTAGCCTCAAAGACAATTAGAAGATAAATATCCTTAAGAATGGAATGACTAAAATGCAATTTTTGAGCTAACTGCCTAAGGCCACGAGTGAGAATTAACCATAAGCATAAGAAACTTTAGGAAGTTATTGCTTGTGGCAGAAATGGATTCTCTCATTGATTTTCTTAACATTTTAAAAATGTGCCGTTTGAGCAAGAAAATATATTTACATGGTTCAAAATAATAAAAGATTCAAGAGGACACAATGAAAAGTATCCCTTTACCCTCATCCTCCAATGACTCAACTTCTCTAGCCATAGGCCTCTAAGGTCATCAGTTTATCATAAATCTTTCTAGAAACAGTTTACACATTTAAACATTTTACATGAATTTCAGCATAATATAGTCTTTGGCGTATCATTTTTTGAAGCCTAATAATATACATTTCAAACCATTAAAATATATTTTATATAAAACTATGAGTCAGAATGATCAGTGCGCCTTCCCAAAGAGTATTCCCAGAGTAGAAGAGCAGGGTAATGTAACTTGCCCTTCTATGAATAGTGCTGCAGCCATAAGCTTCATTACACCTAAATCTGCCATCCAAGATTGGTCTCTTGCTATTAGAGAGAGAAGCAGATAAGCTGGTGCCTCCTGTGCAGACACTGGAGCTGGGTGACTGAACACGAGGGTCTGCCACATGTCACTCTCATCCCTTCATGTCACCAGGAGTCGTGCCAGCTCACTGGGACTCTAAGAGACTCCTCATAAATGCTCATTTCAAACAACACTCAAAAGGGTCAAGTGGAAGCCCGTTGACTGGTGAGTCCTGGCGCTCCTCCAGGTAAGTCCACCTAGGACACCAGATCACTGTCTAGAACAGTGATTGTGAACCTTTTGAGCTCGGCGTGTCAGCATTTTGAAAAACCCTAACTTAACTCTGGTGCCGTGTCACATATAGAAATTTTTTGATATTTGCAACCATAGTAAAACAAAGACTTACATTTTTGATATTTATTTTATATATTTAAATGCCATTTAACAAAGAAAAATCAACCCAAAAAATGAGTTCGCGTGTCACCTCCGACACGCGTGTCATAGGTTCGCCATCACTGGTCTAGAAGGTAATTTGGTAAAAGCAGAGGCAGAGCCTGAGGCATTAGTGGGTGGTATTATTGGCTTTTGTCATTGAGTTACTACTCATCACTTTCGGTGAGGAAACTACGACTTGCGTAGTTATTTATTTCTTGAACAGTTATTATTAGGCTTATCATGTGCCAAGCAGTTTACTCCTATTATTGCATTCAGTTCTCACACAGTGCTCTGAGGTAGGTCCACATGTTACAGATGAAGAAGCTGAGGCTAAGAATGGTTAAAAACTTGCCCAAGGTCACTGGAAACTCCTGGCTAGTCCTCTCCCCTCTCTCTTTATGATCTTTGGACAAATCCTCCAATTCACACATCCACTCTTCACACAGGCTAAAGAAATTTGGGGTCACAGTTCTCTTTATTACATCTCAGTCCTGGTGACACACCTGGTACTCCAGCACCCATTCCCTCATGCATCAGCATCACTGGCTGTTTGGATGTTAGAGATACAAGTAAGAAGGGGCTCCCACCTGCAGCCTTAGTCTAGGGGTGAGAAAAGACCCATAGACTAATATTTCAATGAAGGATACTCTCACAGAGACAAGGTATATCAGACATTACCGGAGGATGTCAGGAAATGGCTAGGATGACTACCATTTATTGAGCACTTACCACATGCCAGGAACTGCTCTAATTTTTTTTACACTTAATCATTTTAACAGTCCCCCGAGGGAGGGACTATTATTCTGTCATCTTGCTGGTGAGAAAAGTCACAGAGGTTATGTAACTGGCCCCAGTGGCAGAGAGCGTAATCTAAGCATTTCCATTATGTGTTTTTCTTAGTTTCATTCAGAGAACAGCATATCTGAGTTTCGTGGCACCTTGCCATGTCTTTAAGAGCTAACAGTGCTGTGATAGCTAATGTTTGATGATGTGTTCACTGGGGTAGTTTCTGTGGAGCAAGAAAGTATGAAGGTACCCAAGGAAACTGCTTTGATTTCTAACGGTGTGGTCAGCTCACCCTTGAAGGAGAGATTGGGGGGAGGAGAGTTGACTTGAATGGCATAAGTCATTTTCAAAACTGGCAACTCATTTCATTTAAAGTGTGGTGCTGTTGTGCCTGGATTAACTTTTCACTCCCTGCACTAGCCACCCAGCCTTCCCACAGGGGAAAGCCCTGTTTCCCAGTCAGCCAAAGGCTGTCCTGTCCCCCAGTCAGTCAGTCTGCTCTCCAGTGTGAGGTATTAGTCACAAAGGAAGCCAGTATGGATGACTCAATGTGGCCCATCACTGCCGCTAGAAAAATAACCCAAGGCAAGACTTACTGGCTCTGATTTCCTGGTCTCGTTTCTCCAAAGAGCAATGTCATCTCATTGATTCTAAATGAATCCCCTCCAGAGAGGGGATTTCACAGGACAGTGTAAGTGTGCAGATGAACAAGAGTCCACATTTCACAGGGTGGGTGGGACCTGTAGGGAAAGGTAATGGTCTGGAATGGAGTGTGGACTGGGAAGGGAAGACAGGAATGGTCTACACTAGGAGAAGGTTAAAGATCTGTCCCCAGAGAAGGATAAAGGGTAGGAGTTGGGGGAGGAGTCAGGGGAGTGGCTACATCTTGGGACAGTTGTCACTCTCTCATTTGCCTGCTCTGAGAACTGGCCCCTTTTCACTCGGATGGACCCTCAACTGCCATGTCTAAGTTACATGACACTATTCTTAGCTATAGCTGATTGGCCCAGGAGACTTCCTGACCTCAGTGAAGCCAATCTGATTTGTCTCTGAGGCGTTTGGAAGCTTGAATTGAGAAGAGCAGGTAACCAGGAAGGAATGCTGCTGCGTGAGGACAGCAGCCTGGAAGGTTGCTAACGCCGCTAACGCCGAGGACTGAACCTGCCTTGAGTGCAGCCCTCCCTCAGGCTGCTTGTTCAGATTTTCCTGGGACTTCCCGATCTATCTGTCTATCTATCTATCTATCTATCTATCTATCTATCTATCTATCTATCTATCATCTATCTATGTTGGCTAGGGTAGAGTTTTGTAATTTGAGATCAGAAGAGCCTTATCTAAGACTGTCAGAAAGCTAGCAAACACCTCTTCAGGCTTCAGTGCTATCTTCCCAATTCTGATAGAAGGAAACCAATTTCTTCTAAGTAAGATTGACAGGTTAATTAGCTGAAAATTAAGGCTCCATTGCAGTCTGAGACTACTTGAGAGTGAAAATGAAGAGAAGTGATCTTTCTCTCCCCTGCCCTTCTCTCCCAAATCATTTAAATTACATCTCAGGGAATAAGCTTCAGGTCCAACTGTGATTGACTCCAGCCAGGGGTGACTGAGAAGTCTGCCACCTGATGATGGCTGAGATTTCTAGAACACATGAGTGGCTGCTAAGTCAGACTTATTGCATCAGAATATCTACAGACTCTCTGGGGCCGGAACGTGTATTTTAAACATGCTCTCTCATATGTTATTTTTTGTTTTATGTCATATATATATATATATATATATATATATATATATATATATATATATATTTATCTTGGATCATTCCAGTTCTTCCAAAACATTTGCTAATTATTGGCTTACTATATAGTAGTTTCCTAGGGCTAATGAAACAAAGGACCACAAATTAGGTGGCATAAGATGACAAAAGTATTCTCTCATCATTTCGGAGTCTAGAATTCTAAATTCTAGGTATTGCCAGGCCCCTCCTCCCGCTGAAGATTCTAAGGAAGAACCCTCCCTTGCCTCTCCTAGTTTCTGGGGGTTGCCAGCAATCTGGCCTTCCTTGGCTTGCAGATGCCCCACTCTAGTGTCTGCCTCCACTGTCACATGGCCTTCTCCCCCGTCTGTTTGTGTCCCTATTTCCCCCTTTCTAATGGAATATGATCAAGTTAGGTTACATCTTTAAAGACCCTATTTTCAGATATGGTCACATTCACAGGTGCCAGGGGTTGGAACTTCAACATATGATCTTGTGGGACACAATTCCCATTAGACATTTATGTTGTTCATAATTTTTTGCAGCTGATAATACTGCAGCGAATGTTCTTTTATATAAATCTCTGCTGTCTCCTCTGCTAATTTCTGTCTGATAGATTGCTAGAAGAGAGTGATGGGTCGGATGGAGTATCAATTAGAGTCCAATCAGGAAAACAAAAAATACTCGTAGGTTTTTATAACAATAGGGAATTTATGCAAACATTTGATCACATGGATTCTAGAAGTGGCTGAGGAGCCATCAGGGGAGGGGAGGGGAGGTTACCCCGAGTGTAGGGGCAAAGCCACTCCCATCCCTGTGGGTATCCTATGGAATCTAGAACCACAACAGGCCTGTTGGGAGGAACTGGACTCCCAACAGTGGCTTTCAGAGGTGCCTCCTAAGGCATTGTAATAAAATTGGAAACTGGACAAGCAAACAGAAAACTATTAAAATCCCCTTTAACTTTACCACTTAGTGACAACCACTGTTAATAAGTGCTTTGTACACACCAGCAAGTGCTCAGAAACTGAGTGGGATTATGTCTGAATCGTCCTATTGCACGCAAGTGAGGGTTGCCATTCAGGAGAGTGACCATTCTCTTTCTGAGCATCGAAGCTTCTCTTAGATATTTGTTCTCCTGACCTCTTGAACTTGCCTCACTGTCAAAAGATACAGCATGATGCAACTCGAAAACCCAGGAAGTTATGCCCTCTGATGTCCTGGCTCAGTGATTCAGCTTGCTGGACAGCAAGTGGTCTGAAGACCTCCCTCCTCGGCTTCATATCCCCAAGAGCAGCTCAGTGCTCAGTGCAGGGCTCACAGCGTAAGTGTGTGTGTGTGTGTGTGTGTGTGTGTGTGTGTGTAACACGAGAGAATGAGTACATGAGTATTCTCTTTGAAATTAACCACATCAACACAAAAGCACAGTCAGCATTACATAAACACAAAAGATGGGGAACCATTTTCTCACAGAACAACATGAAATACCACCCCTGGCAATGCTCTCAGAAACGGAGGCTTGCCTCAGGCTCTGACATATACCACTGTCCAGAGTTCACCTTTCCCAGGCAAGGTGGCTTCCCCAGGCCTGTGTCTATACCGACTTAAAGTCACCCAGGATTCAGACAGCATCGCCGCACATGAGTAATAGAGGACCTGCAAAAGGAAGCAGTTTGCTCACATCACAGCAGAGCCCGCGCTGGTCCCTGGCACTTGGCCCTCGGCTCACGAAGTCAGCAGCCCAGGCAGATCAGGGGCAGAGACAGCCTGCCCACCACCAGACCTGATTTGTAGTTTCTTTCTTCAGGTAATTGAAGTGATGACAGAAAGGCCCCATAGGTGCCATAAGGGATATGAGGCATGTTGCAACTTTGAAATAATTTCCAGATACTTATTTTCCATAAAACTCAGAGTCCACATAATGTTTGATGTCATGCCACTTCCTATGTACTCAGAAAGATTTACAGCTTTATAACATGCATCGGTTGTATCAGGCCAGTTCAACTTCAAGGACAAATTCTGGCCCCAACATTCCACTTGGGAGGGTCAATATCAGTCTAACATCTGTCATTTTTCATATTCTCCTTTTCCTTTGCCTTGCACCTGGACAGTGGCTCCTCCTAGTTGTGTCTCCAAAGATGTGCGTGCCTGTGCACATTTGTATGCATGTATGTGTGAGCATGTGCACAGTTGTATGCATGTATGTGTGAGCATGTGCACATTTGTGTGCGTGTCTGAGATATACATATTTGTGTGCATGTGTGTATGAGCATGTGCACATGTGTGTGCATATTTGTGTAGGGTGTGTGTGTGTGTGTGTGTGGTCCCAGTTCACCCTTGCTGTCACTGGCCTGCGGCACACTGCTGCTGTTCAGGGCTGCCCCGATTGTCAGTGAGGCCACTCTAGACAGGTTCTAGCAGATCTCTGCCTCCATTGGAGGTCTGGACATCAGGGCCCAGCTCTGCACTCAAGCCCAGCAAAGTCATTTGGCATCTGGTATCTGCAGGCATCGCACAGGTCCTGTGGGTTGGACCCTGACCCGTGAGGAGCCCACAAGCCCCTGTCTCTTCTAGTATCCTGGAAACCAGCGACCTCAATAAGAAACACTCTCCTCGCTTATCTTCAAAACACAAAAGACTTCCTCCATGCGGGGTCACCTCAGGCCTTTGACAACAAGGCCTCTTTATGGTTGTCTTCCTGGGATCTGCTGCTTTCCGTGTGTGTGTGTGTGTGTGTGTGTGTGTGTGTGTGTGTGTGTGTAGCATCACTGAAGCATATAAAGCCACTGTTAACTCCCCTTTGAAAGTAAGACCAAAGGCTCACTGCTTAGCCTTTATTTGTGGGGCAAAGAGGGTAAAATCCCCTTTGTTTCTTTCCAAAAGTCAAAGAGGGGAAAAACAAACAGAAAGGCAATAATTAATATTACAATAACTCATCTTGTTACATATTAATTTATTCCAGATTCGAAATCAGGTCACATCTGGATTCCAAAGCTGAAATAGATGTGAGCTGAAAGAAAACAGTGGGGAGATGGTTTATGCTAACAGAAGTGGCACTCATAAGGGGAGGAGACAGGGGCCTGTTGCAAATCTAAGTGCTCAGGATCTACACTCCTAGATCTATTCAGATGACCCTCCTCTGACCATTCTCTGAGTCTCAATACCCATCTGAGTATATGGAGCTCAGAACAAGGCACAGCGCTCCAGGTGGGATCTGACCACCATTCACTGGAATATTACTTCCCTGCTCCCAGTCTTTTATATTTTCTTCATGCTGCCCATAAATGCATTTGTTTACTTTTTTGGGCACATATTGACTTTGGGCCTGAGACTTCCAAACATTTTTTAAATAAACTATTCTCAAACCCAGCTTTCTTCCGTTCTATGCTCATGCAATTCTTTTTACCTCATCACAGGGCTTTACAGTTATTCTTGTTAACTTTCATCTGGTTTGTTTTATATTGTTTCAGCCAATGGATTTTTGTTTTGTAATAAGTCTCTTTATTATTTTTTCTTATTATAAAAGGAATATTTGTGCATCACCAAAAATGACATAAAATATAGATAAACTAAAAGAACATTACAAATAACCAGGCTTCACATAAAGTTGACTATTTGTAGATTCCAAAACCCAATATTATACTATCCAACCTCCTTTCAAAGGTAGTCATATGTCCATTTCCAATTTTCATGTGCCTTGCCCATCCTTTTTTATTTTCCCAAAATTACTGGCAGTGAATCTACAATTACTTTGGTTAGTTCTCAGCACGTTGGGAAAGAATTCATCCAGGTCTGAAGGATGAAGTCATTTACAAAGGCTTCTGTTCCCCCACTGTCTCAGCTCCTATCTTGGACTTCAATGACCTCCTGACCATGTTTATCCCACACTCCCAGGTTTGAAGGTCTGTCACTTTCATGAAGAAGATGGAAGCAAACGAAGAGTTGAGAAGAAGTTCTATTTTCCTACTGTCATGCATTAGCCTTAGAGCATCAGTGTCAGTGTACTGTCCTGGCCATTTTGATGCCTCAAAAATTTTTCTTAAACTTTGATTCATTTTTTTTGTGTGGCTTCAGTCTTCCAGCTGTGATTTTTACTCTTACACCAATCTTTCTTTTTCCCCTTATTAATGCACTGTTCTCTAATTGTGTGTGTGTGTGTTTGTGTGTATGTGGTCTTTTATAATCTGACTAGAGGCCTGATGCACGAAATTTGTGCAAGAGTAGGCCTTCCTTTTCCCGGCTGCCAGCACTGGCTTCCCTCTGGCACCCGGGACCCAAGCATCCCTCCGACTTCCAGAATGAGGTCTGGAATGACGTCTGGTCTAATTAGCATATTACCCTTTTATTATTATAGATATCATTGAATTGACCCATTAGCCACTCTTTTGCATCCTTACATTCCTCTCTCTTTTCCTTCACACCAAGATCTGTTTTGAAAATCATATTTCCAGACTTATTTTTTTGTAAAATCTGAAATCTAAATATTTCACATTAGAAGTCCTAGGAAAGACAGTGAGTCTGATTGGCCTGGCTAAGTCTCACGCCTGTCCCTCGGCTATGGGGAGGCAGAAATCCTGATGGACACGCCCAATAAGACTGCATACAATGGTGGGGAGGTGATTGCTCTAGAGGGAACTAGGGTGCAGTTACCTGTAGCATGCCAGAATGCTGAAGAACAAATGTCCACTAGCTACTGTCTCCTCAGGTTCACCTCACTTCCACTTTACCAATAAGTTCCACCTTTTTTTAAAAAGCAGAATTAAGCATTGGCCAGTTTTACCTTTATTGATATATTTGCTTCTGAAAACAGATTTTGTTAGCAAAGGGCATTAGGGATTTATGAGATTCTCTGTTTTTAGGAAATGGAACTTCCTGCAGGTATCTAAATAGTGGAAATCCCAGAAATACCAGTAATCTCTGTGCCGATTTTAACAATACCTCTGAGATTCTATTTATGTTGTGGTCCCAAGTCTTTTAGGAAGAAGCATCAACAGACAAATGCATTTACTTCATATTGAATTACTTTAACAATCGTATTTTGGGCTTATTATATAAACTTTGGAAATTATAAATATTATTTCTGAATCTGTTCCCATTATTTCCTCCTGAAAAGTATTAATTATCCCTCCAGTAACATTAATAACCCCTTCTATAGAGGTGCACACTGGGCCTCCCGATACTGTTTAATCTTTCTTTCATACCTGGTACCCTTCATAATATTTGATGTTACAGTTTTTCTCAGAATTTTTCTCCCACCTCATAGTTTCAGGAATGTCATTTATCCTTATCCTACTAAATGCATCCCTTCAAGGCTTCATAACTTTTACAGGAACTTATGCCAACTGTGTAGCTAACTACTCATTTCTCATGACTATCTTTCTTTCAAGACAGAATCTTCAACAAGAAGGAATTAAAAACATTGTTGTGATGCCTAGTTCTTTAGTGTCCTATCTAGAATCAAAGATATGTAGGTTTCTTTTAACTTTACCATTCGTTCCAGTGTGGCAGTTAACTTAAGGCAGGTTTTCCTTTTCAAACATCCTCCAAGCAGATGACCGAGTTCTAAACTGACCGGGATAAGTTAGTTACCGTCATCTCCTTACCCCTCCCTATGGGTAAGCTTCACAAAACCCACCTCCACCTAACAGTCACTGGGCATATAGATATTGGAGGAGTAAGAGCCATTCTTAGAATCACTGATTCAATGCAAGGTCTTAGGAGGTGGGGATAGTGGTTGGGAGCATGAGATTAAGGGAGCAACACCTTAATATAAAGAACACAATTCCTTGATTCCTTGTTCTGTAAATGAGTTTTCTCACATCATCCTGAAGACCTGTGCTGCCTAACAAATCAGACTGATGGTAGATCCGGGAGACAATTTTTGAAAGCTTCTGACTTCCAGAGACTGTATGTAAGACAGGCAGGGCAGACAAACAGTCCTAAATGTCACACACAGGTGTCATCGTTCCAGAAAGAACTGGACTTCATCAGAGAAGTTGGGAAACCACAGCTGCCAAGATGTGTTGAGAGACTCATAAGATTTTACGCTGAAACCTGTTATCAACATGCCCTCTTTTAAAAAACGTATTTTTCTTTTCTTTTTTAAAAATATATTTTTATTGATTTCAGAGAGGAAGCAAGAGGGAGAGAGAAATAGAAACATCAATGATGAGAGAGAATCATTGATCAGCTGCCTCCTGCATGCCCCACACTGGGATCAAGCCCGCAACCCAGGCATATGCCCTTGACTGGAAACAAACCCAGGACCCTTCAATCCACAGGCCGACTCTCTAACTACTGAGACAAACCAGCCAGGGCTAAAAAATGTATTTTTCAATTACAGTTTACATATATTATTATATTAGTTTCATATGTAAAATATAGTGATTAAGCATTTATATATCTTACAAAGTGATCACCACAATAAATCTGGTAACCATCTGTCACTTTACATAGTTATTACAATATTATTGACCATATTCCCTGTGTTGTACATTACGTCCTTGTGACTTATTTATATCTGGCAGTTTATATTTCTTAATCCCCTTTACCTTTTTCTAAACACCTCCCTAACAGCCTCCCCTCTGGCAACCATCAGCCTATTCTCTGTATCTATGACTTTTTTCTGTTTGAAGCCACTATAGAAAACAGTACAAAGTTTCCCCCAAAATATTAAAAATAGAACTACCATATGACCCAACAATTCCACTTCTAGGGATTTATCCAAATAAATCTAAACACTAATTCAAAAAGATATATGTACCCTTATGTTCATTGTAGCATTATTTGCAATCGTCAAAATATGGAAGCAACCTAAGTTGGTACATATATGCAATGGAATATTAATCACCCATAAAAAGAATGAAGTAATGCCATTTGTGACAATAAGGATGGACGAACAGGGTAATATGCTATATAAAATAAATTGAACAAAGAATCTTAAAAAATACAAACAAGATTCCCTTTTAATTTCAGAGACATAATAATTTTGGAATTTCTAATTTGCCCATGACTTAGTTTCCCTCAAATCTGAGTGTTTTCATTTGTTTTGATAAAATGCACGTGCTATTTTTGTACATCTAGTATTTCAGTGGCTTTCAAACTATTTTGACCATGACCAACAATAAGAAAAACATTTACATTGCAATCCATCAATCCATCCAGCATCCATCCATCTATATATCTAAAAAAGTCACCAAAAGTGCAAAGCCTTAGTATGCATAATATTCTCAGACTAGAGGCCTGATGGCGCGAAATTTGTGCAAGAGTAGGCCTTCGCAGCCCTGGCTTCGTCTAGAAGGTCGTCCAGATGGTCGTTCTTGTTTGGCTGTTTGGTCAATTTGCATATTACCCTTTTATTATTATAGATAGCTTCTATTCTAGTTTATTCTATTTTATAGAAATTCTGGTCTCAACCCACTTGATTTTATGACCCCTTAACAGGTCATAACCCATAGTTTGAAAAACACTGCTCTCTATGCCACACCACAAGCCTGGGTAAAATTCAGGTTTTTGTCTCGTGTAATAAAAAATCTTAAAAGCCTCAGCTGTCTGCTTGCTAAATTGTTCTTTTACACGTTAAAGTTATCCTTGCTAAATGTACTGGAAGCAACATAAATCGGAGGCTGTCTCAGAGTTGGCATTAACGTGCTGTAATTTGGTGCCGGTGATGGGAATATCCGTCAGTGCACCTGGTTCTGTCATTCCGCTTGATTGTCTGTCACAGGTGGGAGGTGCTTTCCTTCCAGATGCCCTTTGATGCAGCTCCATGAAGGAAATGCAAACACTAGTCAGGCCTGGTCAAGAATCTGCCTGCCGAAGCTGACTGGGTTACATGGCAGAGAGAGCTGTGTGTCTCTGTCGCTCAGAAGAGTGATCTGTTGTATGGGGAGACCGGGGGAACGGAGTACAATGAGAAGGCAAGGAAAGGGGTGCGGGTGTGAGAGAATTCTCCCCAGTCTTTGTCCTTCTGCTATCTCAGAGCAATGCTGGTGCTCCTACATTTGTATTCAGGTTAGTTCAGGAGGATAGGGGAGAGAAATTGACATGCCTTGTACTATAAGACGCCTGTGTGTCAGGCCTGCTCTAGGCACATTCCCATGTGGTCACTATAGCAAGTGTAATAAGAGCTAATGTGTATTGAGTGCTTATTTTGCTTTAAGCATTATAAACATTATCCCACTTAAGTCTCTCAATTCTGTGAAGCAGATGCTAGTGATTCCCAATGTTGCAGGCGAGAAGCTGCAGCATAGAGAGGGAGAATAATTTCTTCTCCGGTGTAAGACAGAGCCAGGACCAGAGCCCACGTCTCTCCAAGCCCAGAGCCTGTGCTTGTCACCAACCCCCTGCACCATCTCTGTTTGGCAGATAGAAAACTGGCTCAGAAAACGTAAGTAGTCTGTCCAAGGTCACACAGCTAACAGGTAGCAGAGCTGGGATTCTCGTGGAGTCTGTCTTCTCACTGTGTCCTTGCACTGGAGCCACTCAGCGCTCCTGCCTCCCAAGCCCACCGTGACCTGGAATAATTTAAGGGGTGATGTGTTCTTCCAAGAATGCAAGCTCCTATGGTTGGGTGAAATGCCCCAGAGCTGCTACTGAGAAACTCTAGTGTTGATTCGGCACAAGCTTGCCAGGGGTGGCGGGTGAGGGGGTAGGATTCAGATCAATCATCCTGTATCTTTAGAAAAATAACAATGCAAGCCGGGGAACATTTCTAAGTTCTCTAAAGCTCAACCCTAAAGGTGTGAGGACTTTAAACAACTTTCAGTTCAGTATAAAAACTGGACTCAAATTTCCTTGTAGCCCATGCATTTTGTGAGAGGCCAAGGAAAGTGTCAACTTCATGGTTTAGATAATAGAAACAAGCTGAGGAGGGCGGGAACCATGCTGCGTGGTTCTTAGGATACTTAGCATGCAAGTCCTTCTCCACTGTTACCTTGTAAAGCTCCACAGAAGAAATTTCTAGTATCAGGGAAGACACTTAAAATACCACTGTAGCCATTAAGGAATAGTCTTAATAGATGTTAATATTACACATAGTTATTTTATACTAGAGGCCTGGTGCACGAGATTCATGCACTGGGGGCAGGGAGGCATCCCTCAGCCCGACCTGCTCCCCACGCTGGCAGTAGGACATCCTTAGCACTGCCCCTGAGGTGGGAGAGGTTCCCATCACCTCCGCTGAGCTCGCCAGTCATGAGCTCAGCTTCTGGCTGAGTGGCACTCCCCCCGTGGGAGCGCACTGACCACCAGGGGCAGCTCCTGCATTGAGCATCTGCCCCTGGTGGGTCTATTTGCATATTAGCCTTTTATTATATAGGATGAGCAGAATTATTTTGCTTATAATTGAGGAACTTTCTATATACTGATGGATTGATACTTATTAGAGCACTTATATCAATAGCCTTTTAATATAATGTCTCCATAAGGCCATTTAGGATAGTGACTGCCTCTGTACTGCTCGTGCTGCTGTCTCCACGGCCCCCCAGCCCAGTGCCTGTCACATAGCAGGTGCTCAGTAAGCATTCCTTGAAAAGTAAGCTAAGAAAAATAAGCCAGATACAGAGAAACAACTGTTGTGTGATTCCATTTAGATAAAGTTATCTGGAGTAGTCAAATTCATAGTCAAATCCAAGGCCACAGTAAATAAAGTTTTTGATCCCCTTCTCTTTTAAATTTCAAAAGGGAAAATAATGGTCAGCTATTACTACAGGAACATTTTTAGCTTTAAGAGTAAATGTCAAGGTTTTGATGAATAAACACTGTTCTATAGTTTTAGAGGCTAAGTATAGGCTTTGATCATTAAGTGACTCTTATTAGTATTAAACTAGCCACATTGGTTCTTTCTCTCTAAGCAAATGAACAAATGTCTCATAGAGGTTTGGGGGGGTGTTATATTTTTTATGCTTTTTACAGTTTAAAATATGCAGGCTTGAAGAGGAGATGGACAGTCCCCAGCAACCGGAGTCCTGGTTGGATACAAGTTCTTCTGCACTGCACACCCCTCACCACCACCAAGTGGAAGATGCAGTCTCCCCTCCCAGGCAAGGCAAGTCCCAGGGAAGACTAACCCCAAATTTTTTGGTACAAACGTTACAAGGGCCAACCAAGGGTATAGCCAGCTTGCTATAGCTATTAGGTTACCTGGCAACTTGGGGTCAAGGGAAAACAGGATCACCTCCCTCCACAAATGAAGTGATAAAACAGAATAGAACAACTTTAATAAATACTTCTTTTCAAATCGCAAGCAGGGTTCTTGTGCTTTGAAGAATGGGAGGTGCAAGACAACAGGAATAAAACCAGATAAGTCACTGGGCATTCAGCTGCTATTTGTAAGGAAGAAGTCCCAGTCCACCTTTTTTTTTTTTTTTTAATATATTTTATTGATTTTTTACAGAGAGGAAGGGAGAGAGATAGAGAGCCAGAAACATCGATGAGAGAGAAACATCGACCAGCTGCCTCCCGCACACCTCCCACTGGGGATGTGCCCGCAACCCAGGTACATGCCCCTGACCGGAATCGAACCCGGGACCCCTCAGTCCGCAGGCCGACGCTCTATCCACTGAGCCAAACCGGTTTTGGCATCCCAGTCCACCTTTTATTTTCTGTTTTGTATTCATGATAAAAAAAAACAACAACCCAAGATTATAAAATTAGATAGGGATCTCTGCATTAACAGCTGGACAGATTTTTTAAAAATTACAATCAGGAGATACCACTTTACATCCATTAACATGGCTATTATCCAAAAAAATGGAAAATTACGACAGTGGGAGAGGATGTGGAGAAATTGGGACCTTTGCGCACTGCTGGTGGGAATGTAAAATGGTGTTGCTGCTGTGGGAAACAGCTTGGCAGTTCCTCAAAAAGTTAAACAGAGACTCACCGTATGACCCAGCAATTTCACTTTTAGGCATATTACCCAAATAATTAGACTAGGGACTCGAACAGGTATTCCTACACTACTGTTTACAGCAGTATCGCTCACAGCAGCTAAGAAACAACCCAACTGTTCATTACAAAACAGATGAAAGGATAAACAAAGTGTGGCATATATGGAGACAGATATAGCCTGGTGTACAATGAAATGTTATTTCGTTTTTAAAAGGAATGAAATTTTGACACATGAAATTTTGAACCTTGAAAACATAAAGCTAAGAAAAATAAGCCAGATACAGAGAACTGTTGTGTGATTCCATTTAGATAAAGTTATCTAGAGTAGTCAAATTCATAGAACCAGAAAGTAGAACATAGGTTACCAGGACTAGGGGAGGGGACAGGGGGGAGGTGTTGTTTAGTGGGTACAGAGTTTCTGTTTGGGATGATGAAAAGTTTCTGGAGATGGATAGTGATAGTGGTTGTACAACATTATGAGTGTACTTAATGCCACCAAATTGCACACTTAAAAATGGTTTAAATGGTCATCTTATGTTATGTATATTTTATCACAGTAAAAAAATATATATTATAAAACCTGAGAACATATCAATTACTTTCACAATGTTGTACAAACATCACCACCCCCTGCTGCCACCTCCCCTGAATAGGTCTTCCACAGCACAGAGCCAGGGGGAATGGGACCTGCCCATGTTCACTGGCTGCTCCGCTGGCCGAGGCCTAGAATAGCTTTCCTACACCAGGAACTGGGGGGATGGGAGCTGCCACTTGGAATAACCACTTGGAAATCCACTGGAATTGCTTGCCATGACACAGGCCTGTGGAGGAAGCAGGGACTTTCCTTACCAGCTCCTCCTTACTGAGCAGAGGGCTGGGGGTGGGGACTGCCACCACTGCCTGGCCACCCACCAGGATAGGTCTTCTGCACAAAGCTGGAACACTGGGAGTTGCCACTTGGCTGTCAGGACCACTGCAATGATCTCCCACAACATGGATCTGGTAGGCGGGATGGGGGCAGTCATGCCTTCCACCATCCTACTGGGTTCCTGTAGATTTTGTTGAGTAAATATTTCTTAAATTGTTGTAAACCCCTTGGTCAATCTCCAGAGATTTTGGATGTTTGTCTTTGCTAATTTTTGCCAGTTTAGCAGCTGTCTTTCTGGGGGTGAGGTTTCACTAGGATTCTCTCTCCACCATTCGGGAAGACCCCTCCTTCTCCATACTTCTAATTGACCATAATGGAAAGATGCATATTTTTGAACAGCAGCATTTTGTACAGGTCCTCTACGTGGTAAATTCATGTATCAATCTTATCCCCCTTTTCTAGTCTTCCATGGCCACATCTGATCTCAAGTCTGTCTAAAAACTCGCTGGAGATGGCGTAGTGGTGGGCAAGCCCTTGGCTCAGGGAGCTACCAATCTGAATAAGGGAAGCATTTAATTACATAAACCTGAGATCAAAAGTAAAGTGTCCCTGCAGGAAGGTAAGGGGATTAGCAGTGTGGAGGCACACAGAGCTTGTGCAAAGACCAGCCCTTTGAAATCCACAAAATCACCTGCGCCTGCTGATAGCGGCTTAGGGTGACTTCTGAGGGGATTAGACCCAGTCGGCAGTGCTTGCTTCACAGAGATGCATCATTATACTCAATGGCTGTTTATTGAATGTCCGCCGGGATGCTGGCATTGTAATTATCTGTTTCTAAGGCTCTGCATCACCTTGCTTTGATTTTTTGCTTTTTCTCCCTGTAAAGACTTTGTTCCTGCTGGGGATTTCATATTTCTTTTCTTTTCCATTGGTTTTCCAGGAGTGAGAAGAGGCAGTTGACTCGATGCTCTATGTGTACAGTCTTGCAAAGCCACCGCTCAGGATTTTAAACACTTTTCTGACTTGGATAACCTGCCACTCCAAGTGAAACTATTCTCTTTGCTAGACTTGCTGCAGGTTGGAAGGGAAGGTGTCCTTCAACAATGTCAAATTGCACAGTCTCTGCAAGTCCAGAATGATTAATAGATTTTACCCCATCCACCCCCTCATCCTACACAGCTTGGAGACCAGTTTCGTTATTACTACTTTCTGGAAGAAACAAAATTATTTGCCAGCATCTTAATATGATGAATTGCTAAAATGAAAGAAGTATCCTTGTAATCCTTTTAGATGTCTCTTAATTTATCTCTCCGTTCTCCTTCCAAGACCATTTGTTTAAGATCTGCCCTGTGAAAAGACTCACGATGCATATTTCGAACATTGGTTTGAAATGATTCTTCAGGTGTGATGGCAGGAGCTTCCGCAGCCCCCCTCCTATTGCCTCTGTGATCTCAGGCATGTCCTTCCAAACACCTCCCCTCTCCCCCTCCCTGCCCAAGTGCATTCTGAATAGCAAGGATTTCTGGCTGGACTTCTTGTTTGGGTCAAGTTCAGAGAGAGTTCTTGTGTTTTTTTCATCCTCTAATAAAGATGGGGGGTGGAGGTCAGGGGAAGCACATCTTGCAGATGAAGGGCAAGTGGAGATCTTTGATTCAAAGGCTGGGGCTCCATCACTTTCTCTTACGTAGAAATTGTATTCATCCCACACTTCCTGCTGCAAATCACTCTGGTAAGACGTGACAATGCAGCAGATACACAAGGACTTTTCCCACATCACACTACAAACACAGACCCCCCTCTCTGGGGAGCCTAAGAGAAACTACTGGGCTTCCACTTCCCCTCCATTTGTTTGAAGGCTCAAGAGAACACAGTTCCATTTTCAACAAAAATTAAAAAGGAAAATCATGAAAAGAGCCAACCTCCTTTTTTTCTGTCTCTTAATATATTGTTGCATCCAGGGAAGAGGAAACAGTGAGCGCCACTGATACTGGGTCCCCAGGGAGCCTATGAGGGTCACTCCCCAGCTATCAAATGAGCATGTCTTCCTCCACTGGTAGAGCAAGTTTGTAATGGGACTGGAAGTTACTCTTGGCTCAGCTCTGCTGTGCAAATAAATGAAATGCCACAATGCTTCAGGGAACCGGCTGTGTTCACACCTGGGTTTTCACAGAGAGGACAGTTTTTAGCTTCAAGGCTTTGGAGCTTTGGAGAAAGGAGATTTGAAAAATCATTAGCCATGTTCCTACCAGCCTCCCGAGGCCTGCTAAGAACTGTGTGTTCCTTAAGGGCAGGAACAAACTCTTTCCACCCATTTTGTTTTTTTATTTCTTTTTTAGATGCTGTCTGTAGTGCCATGGGCCAATTCACTTTAGGACTTAAAACATGACAACATCTCATTTATTCTGCCTCGTTACAAAATAATGTGCGCACTGGATAAAATTTTCCAGATCACTGGACTGCCACCCTCTGAGCACTGAACAGTTTCAAGTGAAAATGTATTTAGTTAATAAATATGGTAGAGATGAACCGTCCTTTGACCATGCAAGTTCATTATCATGAACATGTATTAGTTCACTGGCTGGACCAGAGATGCCCTTGGCCCTTAGGGGTGACAAGGGCTCTGCAGCCTCACCTTAAGGTCTTGGAGTTCTAGCCTCTTTCCATCGGTTTTCTGGTCTCTAAATCTGTGCCCCTTTGTCTTCACTTCTGCCATTTATTCCCAGGACTTGTGTCCTCTTCAGTCTCTACTGTTTACTTCTCTACCAGTTGTACCCCAGGACAAAACTGAGGGACACCAGATGGACTGAATTATGCTTATATTCCGTCCTTGGTAAGTATGCTCTCCTGACAACCGAGTGAAGACTGTGAGTTTTATGACAGCTATAAAAATCTAATTCGTCCTTTCTGTCATATGAGGAGATGAACCTTATATTATCATTTTCTTTTTGTAGAAAAATATCCATTTATCTTCTTATTAAAATTTGCCTTTGGTAGAACAAGTCAATTGGACCTCCCAAACAGATTTTAAACTGTCCACTTCTAAATACTTCTATGCTACCTCCTTCCTCCAGGCCAATATTATCTCTCAGAGACTCAGAGATAATGGTCCCCCAGCATCATCCTTCCAATCCACCCTCCACACTACAGACAGAACGAACTTTAGAAAATGTCAATCTATTTCACCCTTTTGCTCAGGGACTCTCCATGCCAGCCTCACCTACATCACTCTCTCCCTCCTGCTGTTCAGCTGATCATGAGGAAGGGGTAGGGCTGCTGTTACAGTGTGTCAGGGAGGAATATGTGAGAACCCAGGTCACTCACTTGGGTTTCTTTTGGTCCTTCTTTCCTCACTGTGACTGTAGGTGATCAGGAACAACAACCCCATTCTGACAAGGCCATGTGTCTGTTTGGGCTGCTATAACCAAATACCAGAGACTGGATAGCTAAGACAGCACACAGTTATGTCTCAAACAACAAACATTTAGTTCTGGAGGCTGGGAAGTCCAAGATCAAGGTACCAGCAGGTTCTGTGTCCTTCAAGGACCTGCTTCCTGTTTTCAGGTGGCTGCCTTCTTGTTGTGTCCTCACGTGGTGGAGGGGGGGGGGGGGGCTCGGTCTCTCTTTTCTTTTAAGGACATTGATCCCATTATGAGAACCTTACCCTCATGATTTCATCTAAACCTAATTACCTCCCAAAGGCCCCACCTCTAAATACTGTCATACTAGGGGTCAGGGCTTCAACCCCTAATTGTTTTTTTGGCGGGGGGGGGGGACAAACATTGAGTCCATAGCAGCGTGATGATCGAGGCTCAGACCCCTTGGTGATGAGGATCTGGTCATGCCACCTGGAAAGGTGAGAGGTGTCTACACAGGCAAGGAAGAAGGAGACAATGAGTATCCGTCTGTCTCTTACACTGATTGCCGCAGTGGGGGCTGAAGTTTGTCCCACTAACTCTGGTCTTCTAAGTTTTCCCTCAGGAAGAGAGGCCTCCTGGAACCCTGGAGGAGACGCTCCATGTGTGTACATGACATGGATGGGCGTGGTGCAAGGGTGGACTGTGCTAGACACAGAGATGAGTCACTAGTCTCTCTTCAAGGAAGGACTCGCACTGACCTGTGAGGACTGCAATCAGCACACAGCCTCCAGCCACCGGCTCCTGGAGAGCTGGCCCAGCTAAAGTCACACCTGCCTGAGGTCATGCCCTTCTGGTGGAGGTGCAAAGGCCTGGACTCCTGATGGGCAGTCCTTCCCCAGAGCTGCCTGCTGGGGCTTGGTTGGGCCTACCTCACAGTTTGGCTTCTCTCTTTGCTCGTCTTCTTTCTTCCCCTTCCTTTTAACTAATGCCAATTCCTAATTAGCACTTTGCACTCACATTTGTCTCAGCATCTACTTCAGAAACTTCAACTGGCTACAGCCTAAATGCTTTGAAGGCAAAGGAGGAACTTACCAGCTAGGTAATTTGAAGCAAGCTGTTTCTGCATCCGTGAAATGGAGATAACTCTTCTCAGAGTCGTGTGAGGCTTGAGATCGAGTGTGTAAATGCTTGGCACAGTGGTCGGCATGTAACTGCTTGTAGTGTTTAAAAAGGGAGCTCCCACCCTAACTGGTTTGGCTCAGTGGATAGAGAGTCAGTCTGTGGACTGAAAGGTCCCAGGTTCGATTCCGGCCAAGGGCATGTACCTTGGTTGCGGGCACATCCCCAGTAGGAGGTGTGCAAGAGGCAGCTGATCGATGTTTCTCTCTCATCGATGTTTCTAACTCTCTATCCCTCTCTCTTCCTCTGTAAAAAAAATCAATAAAATATATAAAAAATAAAAATAAAAATAATAATAAAAAGGGAGCTCCCATAGAAACTGACAGTTTCCCCTGCCCACACTGCTTGGTGAGTTCTCTGATGAGGAGGGAGAGCTGAGTATTCTGTTTTCTGGCCACTTTGTTGGTGATAATAATACCTAATATTACGTAGAATGAACTGTGAGCCAGGCACATAAGTGTCTCACATATATTAACAAACCCACACAACAGCCTGATGAGGAAGGTGCTGTGTTTTTAGTCCCATTTTACAGATGAAGAAACTGAGGCACAGAGCAGTTCACAAATTGGTGTCAGTTCCCAAAGATTGAAAGTGGGAGAGCTGGGCTTTGAACCCAGGTACCTGGCACCAGAAGCTGTGCTCTTGCCCACTAAAGTACACTTCCTCTTGGTTGAACTTTATTCTACAAAGAGCCTGATGCAGAATGGGCAACATGGTCTCTAACCTCCCACTTCCCCATGACACCCTTCCAGAACTAGTTTTTTTGAATAGGAAAGATGGAGAGGATAGGAAGATGTCACCTGCCAGCAGATGGGTCGAGGGTCAGTAATCCTTTCTGAAGGAGTGAGGGAGAATCCAGCATCTGTGTCCCTGGGCTGAGGTTCCAGCCAAGAGGAGCCCCCCTGGCAGAGGGTATAGGATAGGCATTGACAGTGGCAGCTTCCTTGCAAAATGTGGGTGTTTGCAAATAACTAACTCAGCTTTTTCAACATGTCTTTATTTGCTTAAATTAACAAAATATAGGCTACATGCTTTTTTCAGGTAAACTGCTTTTTCACTGAAGCAGAAAGCAATATTCACAACCTGATGCTACTACATACTTGGAGTTTTCATTTTTAAATAGCAAGCCAGAATTCTGTACAAAATCAACATTTGGCGTAATGTTGTCCAAATATGTGAAGGATTTTAAATGTTAGCTCCGTTACATTTTGTTCCAGCAAAGCAGACAAAGATCATGATTCAAAACACGATGTTAATATTTTATTAGATGCCTCAGGGCTTAATAAATACAGTATGCACATTGGGCTTTCTCACGTAGCTACTCAAATGCAAATATACCAGTTATCCTTGCGGGGTTATGAAAGGTCAGCCTCAGTCTCATGGCCAGTGGGGAGTCAAATTTTTTTTAAAAAGAAAGAATAAAAGATTTAAAAGGCAATAAGAGGAGGTAGTGATAGGCCTGAATGGAAAGGATAAAGAAAAATATGCCACTTGGCTGGTCAGTCGTTTGGTTCAGAGTGACAGTGGTCAAAAGCCTGGAAAGCATCTGGCAGTGACCTATTTTCAGAGTGCCGCAATGTGATGAATGTCATGCTGTCCTGGCCCTGGAGTGCTGGTCACCCTGGATGATGTCATCCCTGAGGTTCTCTGAGGATGGGCTCCGAGGCTCTCCTACGGGTTTTCACTCTGATTAATTAGCTCTGTTGGGCAGGGTTGGCTAACTCTCTCCTGAGCTCTGCACTAGGCATTGGTGTCCATGGAATTTATTACCCAAACTGGGACAATGTTCAGAGTTTAGGCCACACTTACTGGTAATTACCCTGGAACAATAGGTATAAACCAGGGTTGTCTGAGGCAAACCAGGTGCCGGTCACTCAAAAACATACAAAACCAACATTTTAACCTTGGTTCTCAGAAGGTCATTGTATACTAACCATGGGGTTAGATCTAATTAAATATCTATACTCAGAGTCAAGAACTATACACAGGCTTTAGAATACTCTCCATTACAACTTTATACTACTTTCCTTAGACCTCTTTCTCCCTTCAAATGAAATTTTACTGAGAAGTCTAATGTATACAACAGATGAAATCTGAACCACTCTGAGTGACATGGGCCTGAGGGCTGAGAGCCTCTTCTCCCTAGCAGCCCTGGAGCGGCTCCTCAATAGACCGTGTGAAAACCACTCTCCTGGACCTTACTCTCTCCATCTCCACATTACCTTGCTCCTCAAACATTCCCATGTGACCCATTTTGGTTAGAGAGGACTAGAGCTTGCTATTCTAGATTCCCTGGTTCCTTTTCCAGCTAGCCAGACCCAGAACAAACTGGAAGTCTGCAGCCCTCATAGTAGCTCCTCCACACACAACTGCTGATAGAGTAAGTATGGACCGGGACCCTAAGAGCCGGGGACCTCACAGACCTCATGGTCCGCCTCCTGGGTGAGTTCATCAGGGCATCGATGAGCCATATTAATAATGAGTGGAAAGCAAGTTGCTCCTCTGAGGACTTGGGACAGGTTCTTGGCCCAGAGTTGTGTTTGTCACTGCAGAAACCACATCATCCGTCAGCATCCCTTTGCAGGTGCTCTGACCTAAGGACATGGGTGGCAGCAGGAAACCTAAGCAGCTTTGGCACTGGGTGGTGGTGGGGCTGAAGGGAGGAGCTTTAGGCACAGTGGCAGGAGAAATGCATCAGGAATTGACAAAGCACCCGGGTAAGTGACGAGAACGAGATGAGGCTGATGGGGAAGCACCGTGGCCAAGAGGAAAAGCTAGCACCCTGCAGTCAGAGATGGGCCAGGTCTTCTAAGGAAATGTATCGGGAACTTGGAGAGGAGAGGAAGCAAAATAATAAACAGTACCTAGCTCTACAAATAAGAGTTGAAACTACCAACCTAGAGGCAGTTTTTACATAAACACAGACACAGTACCAGCGGGTTCCTGCATATGGTCAGTCACACGTAAGTGACATCCTGTCCGCACTGCGTTACTCGGTGCCATGCCTAAGGGAAGCCTACCTACGGGCTCAGCCCACCCATTCTAATCATGGGCAGTCACTGGAATCACGATTCAAGCATCTAGGAAGACGTGATTAGTCACTATAAGCTGGCTATGTACTTTAAAACATATTAAGTGACCATAAACATCTCAGGCATCATCTTGAAATATAGAAAGTATGTGTTCATACTGTGTGTGTCCCCACTGAACAGGTGAAAAGCCTAAGTCAGCAGTATGATTTCGAGGTCTCCTGCTCTCTCTCTCCTAATGAGTCTGAAGCCAGACACAGAGATATTTATGGAGTCCCTGGGAGGGGGTCCTGGGAGTCACTATTTTAGCCCAGTCAGTGTTTCTCAACCCTGGCTGCAGGGAAGAATCATGGGGCAATTTAGAAAATAACCGAAGCAGGGGCCCCACTCAGGCCAATTCAATCAGAGTCTCAGAGGCTGAGGACCCACATGAGGTATTGCTAAAAGGGCTCCCCGAGCTGATTCTAATGTGCAGGCGCATTGAGAACACAGCCCAGACTCTCCCCTACTGGTGATTAGCTGCTGGTTATTCTAATTCTCCAAACAAGTCAGACCTTGGGTTTCACGGAGAAGCCTTCCCCTACTGCCCCGCTCTAGCCGCAAGGAGCAGCCAGCTGCTCACAGGGTGACAACTCCTCTTGCAGCTGCGTTAGCAAGGGCTCCAGGAGGGAGCTCCAATGGGGACGTAGGCGCGAGCACTGGGCGTCATCTGCAAATCGGCTCCTAAGGCCGCACCAATGAAGGGGGCTGGAGCCCAGCAAGGCAGACCCAGGCAGGAACCTAAGCATGGCTGGGCTTTCCTTAGTCAAAATTATTCATTTTCTCTTGAAACTTTGTCTTATTTCTGCAATGACTATATGAGAACACTCCTTTTCAATAACTCCTGTGTCATTTCTGGTATTTTTGTTTTTTTGTTCGTTTGTTTGTTTTTTAATAAAGGCAACTTTTATATATACAACTACTCATATTTTCATCTATCTGAAAAAATATTGTAACTTTCACACATTCAACTAAACAGTCATTAATTAGGAAACATGTCAAGCACCATAGTTTTGCCACTTGAAAGAAATTTACCTTGTATTGTATATTAGTCAAAGAAAAGTAGGATTTCTATAAGCACCTCAGCATCGGCCTACAATCAGATGCCTAGAAGAATGTGCACAGCGTCTGGCATTGGAGAGGCAGAAATAACACCGGAGAGACCTGCCTGCGCGTTAAAAATCAAGGGCCCGGAATGACCCGAGAAGCATTTCCCTGGCTGAGGACGCCCCTGCTCATGGAGTCTGAGCCATCTGTGAAGATGCGAGCCAGTCGCCAGTCGCCAGCGAATGACAGCTCATGCAGAAAGCTATATTTGAACTGCCTGCTTCTCATTTTCCAAGTGTAATTCTAAAGCTCTCCACTTAGATACCTAAAAGCACTGCTTGTTTTTCCATTTTCCTCTCCAGTAATTCTTTTAAACTCTCATCTCTGTGCTTGAAGTACAAGTAATCAGAAAAGGAGGCCCCCCGCCGCGCGCTCTGCAGCGCCCTGAGGCTGGGACACTCCTCTCTGCGGGCGCCATCTCTCTCCTGGCCGCCCTCTGCCCCATGGCTGTCCTTGCTCTTCTCCTGGCGTCCTTCCTTCTGCACGGCCTCCTCCTCCTCTTCCTCTTCCTCCTCCTCCTCCATCTCTTCCTCCTCCTCCTTCTCTTCTTCATCGCAGGCTTCCTGGGGCGCCCGGGGGGCTGGCTCGGGCTTGGTGGAGAGATCCTGGGGCACGCAGCGCTGCCTGCTCCGCGGGGCCGGGCCTGGGCTGTCCCGCTCCACCTCGCAGCAGTGGTCCTCATCCTCCTCTTCCTGGCAGGAGCTGCCCCTGGCGCTCTCCCCGTCAGACTGGAAGGCCCGGCGCTTCTGGGACAGGTCGAAGGGCTCCTCCTGCTCCAGACTCCTCAGGACCCCCGCCTGCGCCAGGGCGAGTCTCCCCCTTCCAAAACCTGTGAGAGCAAAGGCAGCCTTCAGGCCCTGGAAAAGCCTTTGAAAAGAGGTGGCTGGTGGTACCCAGGGCCGTTCAGTGTAGCTTGATTTTACAGTTTAAGAATAGATAAACTCCCAGAAAGAATCTACATGGGGGTGACCCCTCTAAGGTGAATTTGGCAACATGCACCAAAATCTAAAAACAAGCCTTGCTCACACTTAGCAATTACTGAGAATTTAAACTATGCAAATTTGCAGGTGAACAAGTCTGTGTGTGAGTGTGCTCATCACCACATTTTTAATAATGAAACTGTGAAGACAATGTATCTATTTAATGGTGAAGGTTTGTTTAAATAAATAATAGTGCATCCACACAATGAACTGTGTGTGGGAGATATAGAGACCTAATAACATAAAGAGGTATTCTCTATATATTTTAAGTATAAAACATATATACTTATTATGTATATTTCTAGTGTAGACCCGGTTCACTCATTCCCTCTTCCTGACTCTGTCTCTTAAAAAAAAGGATGTCAACAATCTAAAAAATGAGGTGATTTTTGACATTTTTTCTTTTTATTTCTAATGTTTTTTTTATTATGTTCAGCAGGCATTTATTTTACTATAAGAAAAAAAGATAAAACAATAATAAAGATATTTCCACCCTGGAAAAAAAAAAGATATCCCATAAAGAGGTCCCCTGGGGACTCCAGAGCCCCTGTGTCCAACTACAAGTGTCCCTGCTATCAGGTACAGTGATGTGAGAGGGTCTCACTGTTAGTTTAGTTTGAGGACTCTAGACACACACTTTCCAGGAGCCAACAGGCCCGTGGCAGGGCTCCACCTGATTTGATCTTGGCTGTAGTAAGGTCCCAAGGAACAGGTGTGGGTGGCTGGAGAGGCGAACTGGGAGGGATGGGCCTGGGCTGCAGCCAGAGCCTGCAGCACCACAGGGGGACCAGGCTTTTGGGTGGGGAGACACAAAGGAAGCTGATGTTCAGCGCTGCCAGCCTCAAGATGCCGTCAGGCAAGGAAGCTGTCTATAGCTTTAATCTTGTCGGGGGCACAGGGAGGGTCTTTTTGATCTGGGCCTTGGTTTTTGAGCCATTTCAAAAACTGGAATGAAAAATTACTGACCCCTTTTGTAGATGAAAACATTAAAATAGTTGCAAGTCTGTTAAAAGTTTTCAAAGCAGCTCTGTGATATATAGTGATGTTCTTTATTTTTCCAGAATGATAGAGTTGTCAGGTGCCTGCTAGGCTTTTGAGTGTCCATAGGGGCAAGCTGTGGTGAGCAGGTTAGGTGTTCAGATGCAGGCCTGTCTCATCATGGCCTTCTATGTCTCCAGCCCTGGCAATTGAACACACTTCACCTGTTCTGGAAAAATCCAGGCCTAACTTGGGAAGCCGCTCAGGCAACTAGAGATGTGAAGAATAATTCAGGTGAAAAACATGGTTAGGGTGGAAAAATTGCTTTTGTTTTTTAACCAGAATTTTTCAGGGCTTTTGCACCAACTCTAGGCCTTGCTTTATGACCACAGTTCCCTGTTGCCCAGGAGTCAGGGCGACATTGTAAAAATCTGAAAACCACAATCATTCTGTTGTGTGCTCCTTGTTTATGAATATGTGTGCCTATCTGACCATCTCTTTTGAAAAAGGGCGGGAGGAAGAGCAAACACAAATGAGTCACCTGTGTTTTCATCTAGTGTGGTGAGCACTGGCTTGACTCAAAAATTCTTTAATTGAAACCCCAGTTCTGCCTTCAGACTTGCTGTTTGACCTTGAGCAATTTATATCACACCTCCCGGCCTTGGTCTCCTCTTGTATAACATGAGAACAACACAGTCTACTTTGTGGAATTGTGGGAATGAGCTCTGTGCTTTGATCATACTAGTGACCAGAAAAGAGCGGCCAGCTAATACGATGTAAGTTACCTCTATGTATGTCTTCTTTCCCTACACGCAGACCTCCCAGAGGACAAAGCTGGTCTCCGTCCCTCACTGCTGCCACGGCTCAGAGCACACGCCTAGGACGGACTGCACTTACTGCCTATTGAAAGACTGCCTGGGTAGGTGACGAAGGAGCAACCTGCCAAGTTCAGTAGATCTGGAACATGAACTCTGGGGGCCCTGGGACTGACAAATAAGGCGAGAACTTTCTATCCATTCAGTCAGGACTCCGGGAGGGAGACCTAGCTCCACTGAGCAGGAGAACTGCCCTTGAGCCTGTCTGGTCCTGAACAGGTAAGAGGAGGCCTGCCTGCTACAGACAGACCTCTGCTGACAATAGAGCTGCAGACCTGTTTTCCCAAAAGCGGGGGGAAACCGCATGCCCTTTAACAGCCGTTTGGCGAAGTGTACACAAGACGGCTTTAGAGTCAGAAAGGTCCGTGTTCAAATCCTGGCTCTGCCAGTTTTCAGTTGACCAACTTCTGCCAAATTAATGTTGGGAAGCCTCAGTTCCCCCATCTGTAAAATGGGGATAACAGAAGTCCCTCCAGCCTGAAGCTGGCATCATTACAATGTTCCAGTTGTCTTTCTAGACTTCATTTGTACTTGCTGCCTTCAGATCTTAGCATTTTATTTGTTACCATAACATTGTCAGCTTGCTCCTGCTACCCTGCTGTAGTCTTGAAAGTTACACTCCCTTTTTCGACCATAAGAATAAAGAGAAGTCCCTGTAAACAAGGTCACCGCCCATTTGTTACTCACTGGCCTCGCAGGCATGGGGGCTTCTTGGGAGATTAATACCTTGAGAATGGAGGCCCCGCTCCATGACACCGTGCTTGACTTTCATGTGGCGCGTCAGGTTCCCCTTCAGGGTGAATTTGCTGGGGCAGTAGAGGCACTTGAAGGGTTTGCTGTCAGAGTGCAGGTGCATGTGGCCCATCAGGTTGTGCATCCGGTTGAACTCCTTCCCGCACAGCTGTCGGAGACAGTGACAAGAAGAACACAGGTTACTTGCAGGCAGGGGACCCCACCCCGGTGAACCCACAGCCAGGCCCGTGTGAGGCCCTTTGCTTGGATCTGGGCATTTCAAGTGGCTTGCAAATGCCCCCATGGAAGTCAAGGAGGGGGTGGATTGTGCCCAGGTGCAGAGGTGCAGCAGGTAGGGATGGTCTCTTGAGATTTTGTTCCTGTGGTAAAGGATTTAAAACTCAAGGTAAAAATCACAAAGCTATTAAAGTTTCTTTTGCACCTTTTGAAAAGGAGAAAAGCTGATCTGAAAAGCAATTGCTCAAAGCGTGCTTCACTTGAATAATAACGATACAGTTACTTGCTTAATATTTATGGAGCATTTGCAATATGGAAGGCACTATCCTTAGTGTGCCATGGAATGTCACACTTAATTTTCACATCAGTCCTTTGAGGTGTGTACTGTTGTCACCCCCATTTTACAGATGGACAAACTGAGGGATTAAGATTGGCCAAGGCACACAGCTAGTGGGTGCTGGAGTTGGGATAATGAACTCAGGCCATTGGACACCAGAGGCCACGTGGTCAGCCACCACACCATACTTTTCTAATTTGTAAATGTGCTAACTATTGGAATGAATTTCAAAGTCAAAAGGAAGATGGAGACATGTTAAGAAAGGATTGTCTTTTCTCTGGGTAGAGATTTGAAGTACTGAAAATATTATCTCAGGTGTTCAAGAAGTAAACATGTTTTATTCATTTTTTTTCTTTGTCATTTCTCTTTATTTCCATTAAAGTGCAAATGCATGATGGACCACAACAGTGGTTCTCCAACTTCTTTCAGAAGAGACACTGTCTCTTCCAAGGCACTGTCTGCAGGTGGGGAGAGTGTGCTTTGCTCGCTCTTGTCCCCAAGCCTGAGCAAGGCAGGGTTTGGAGACTCCAGCCCTTCCTTGGCTGTGCTTGGACACAGTGTCAAGGGAGGAACAGTCCCCGTCCCACCCCAACCTCAGAAGCCAGTACGGAGTGAGAGATGCCACGGAGAGAGGACTGGGACTACAACGTCCTCTAAAGCTGACATCAGTTTTCCTCTCTTGCTGAGAGGGATTTTCAGGGCCATTGTCGGGGATTCTGGATTCACTTCTTGTTAATGAAGGCAACGTTTTCCTCATGTGGCTATGGAGGTGAGAGTTGAGCTAGCCTTGGCAGAATGGGCAGACCTAACAAATGGTGACCTTGAGAGATTAGCTCAAAAGAATGCTGGATGGTAGGAGGAAGCCAGCCTGGGGTTATAAATTTGTCACAGATAATCCACACATGGCTAATGAATGGTTGGTTCTGTATTTTTAAATGATTCATATTTGGGAGTTTTAAGTACTTTTTTCCCTTTTTACTTCCTTACTAGCAAAGATGAATTCCCACACTCAGTACTCAGAGTATGTGCACACCACATTCATTTGGAAATGGTGACCCAAGAAGGGAAAGGCTGAGCGAGTTGGTCTAATTTCAACATCTTCAGGAGCCCTACATGTGGGATGGATATTTGCTTTCTTTTATTTTCAATAGAGACAATGTATTAAGATATTATCAACCTAAGTTTTGCACATGTGTGCAGGTTCTGGAAACCTTTTGTGATCTATTTATTAGCTTAGTTTATGCAGTTCTCTGCTCTGGCTACAGAAAAACAAAAGCTTTGAATCTAAAGATTCTGCATTAGATATTCAAGTCATGGTCATTTTAGAAAAAGTATATTTCATTTGGTTCCTAATTATTTGGCATGATGCTGCAGCAGAAGACTCATAAACAACAAAATTAGCTCTACCTCCTTCCCCCTCCCCCCTGCCCAACAAGAAGACATGCAGGGAGAGAGGAGCTGGAGGCTGGAGGATCAGTTGGGCTACTGCGCTAGTCCAAGCCTAAATGGGTCTCAGGCCAGCCGAGAAAACTGAAAGGACAAGATGGGTGCCTTCTGCACTTGGATCCCATGAAGGGCGAAATTCCACTGTTAGTTATTATCTATGGTTGCCAAGATATTAGAAGCTGGACTTCTGAAAGGGTCTTATAGAAGAGATGGGATTTTAGCCTAACCTTGAAGAATGTGTAGAGTACCCTTTTGGGGGGTTTGTTTTGCCACAAGAATAGTCTTTTCATGAAACATTTTTAGATACCGCCCTCAATCTTAGACACAGGCAAGGTCACTGTCACTGTTGTGATAATGATTAATCGCTGTTGCTGCCACAACTGCTATAACTTTGGGGTCAGAGAAGACCCTGCACTTCACCTGCTCCAAGGTCCCACCTCCCTTCCCCTCACCCCTCTCCCCCCACACACAGAGGTGTGCATACATCACAATGGCTACCACTGGGCATTTCCTAGAATCTTCCTCGGCCTTAGACAAGCAACATTTTATGATCCTTTATCAAAGCCCAGTGTGTTTTTCTATTCTAATGTTTCTTTTCTGACTCAATTCATTCACGACTAAACTTCCTGGGACATTTCAATGCTACGTGGGGACATTGGGACATTGATATTGTCCCCTGAAGTCAAGGCCTATGGCCTCAGGGAAGGTCCACTGTGGGACATGACCGGGAAGCTATATTTTCTGATGTGTGATTGGTAAAGGAGACTGCTTGCTGTGCTATTGGTGAAAATTAATTTTTATTTACCAGAGTTATCCTTCATGGTTTACGTAGCTTACTGGGCCGCCAATGGAGAGCTCTCCCAGGCTGAGTGGAGGTATGTGAACTCTGAAAGATGCTGAAAGCACCTTCAGAAGTGCTAGGGCTACCTTCCTTGTCTTTGTGGCTAACCTCAGTATCCAGCAAAAGGGGACCAGAGAAAGAAGACTGGGTCCATTGAAGATGGTGCCGTGGTTTGAGATATGAGCTCCAAGCATAGTCCCTGTAGCAGAGGAAGGGAGTTAGACTAGAAGGAAGAAGTCAGGGTGAGAGGGAGCACCATAACCCTAGTTTCTTCTTCTGAGAAAAGCAGCCATCAATGTCAATGCCCCCTTTCATCACAACAGGTGAGACTATTGCTGCATCATCGTCAATACTTGCTGCATCATCTCCTGCCCAGGTCTGCGAAGATTCAGATATGGGCAGGTATTGGTGGGGGACGCTGCTGGAGTGGAGAGGACAGCGTTCCTCTTGCAGGTGGTCATCTCAACCACCAACCCCTCTTAAACTCCCAGTTCTCTAATGAGGGATATTAGTGAGGCTGATATGAAGTCTCAGCTTTCCCATCGATGCCCACATTTATACCTACTTGTCAAGAAGTAGGTGGACCTCAACATTTAATAGAAAATTGGAACAAATGTTTTGAACTGTCGTTTAATAGTGGGTTGCATGGGTCATTAGGCTTTGAGAGGGCAGAGCAGAGAGGTGATGGTGAGACCTCAGAGGGATAGAGAATGAGCTCTCCATTTTCTCTTCCCTAAAATGTCGATGATAATAACAGTTTTTTTATAAAGACCAAATGAGACAATTCATGTAAAGGGTTTGGCAAATAGAGCTCAATAAATATGAGTTTTTATTACTCTCATTATTGTGTACTATGCTCTGACATTCCAGAAATAGGAAGATCTTTGAAGATGGGGGTGCTGTCTTTTTAAACCAAATTATTTGCAGGGAGTACTGAAGGAAGTGAGGGATCCTTTGTGTAAATACCTGCCAGGTTACCTGAAGCATAATAGAGAGGGAGGCAGTTGTGCCTGACCCAGTACCGGGAAATGTGGGTGGAAAGAGAAGATTCCTCTTAGACTGCAGGTTTTGGGAGAACCCAGTGTCTGGCTTTCTGATCCTCAGCCCGCTAAACAGCTGACAGGCGCCCTGTTCCTCATCTTCATAGGAGTTCCGAATTCCAGCTCCCTGGTGCCTCTTCCCTCCCTGATCCAGGGCCTGGAGATGCCTCAGGCAACTTCCCATGAGTCCCAGCGATGATGCTGACAGCCAGAGCCACGGAGAAGCCCAGGCGGCTGTGTGCAGCGGGGCAGCGGCTGGGCTGGGGCCAGAGGTCCACGAAGCCAAGAAGGGCCACACTGCTTTGTGCCAACCAGCCTGTGTGAGCCTGAGGACTGGGATGCGCCAGGAAGCCTGTGTTTTCCTATTCTGGGAGAAAAGGTCAAAGAGCTGCAGCCTGCAGCCCAGGAGAATGGCCTCCGCTAAGCTGCCCTTCCCTTACATTCTTTTCTCTCTCTCTCTCTTTTAATAAGAAGGGTGTTCCTTTCCTCAAAGGGAGAGAGAGGGAGGGAGGGAGAGAGAGAGACTGTAAACTGTCCAAAAGGGCCGTGAGAAAACAGGAAGCTTTGAAAAGTACAAGAGAAAGCAAGATGAAATCTATTTGCAGGCGGGCCCCTGGGGACATGTGAGGCATTGTTAAGCAGGCAGTTCATACAGCTATATCCTTCCTTCTGCCGAGGAGGGCTTTGCTGCCAAAAGGCTGCTATCTGGTCACTGCCTTAACCCCCTCAATGCCAGCCTGAGAGCCTTGGTTCCAAGTACTGAGCCCCTAAAAGTCCCCACATGGTTTCTCCCCCACGAGGCATCCAAGAGCCGGAAGGGAAGATGGGGCCTGTTTGGCAGAGGCGGTGGGGACCCTTTTCAAGGAGACCTCATCCTCTTCTAGCGGCTCTGCCCTTGGCCTTCAGGCCTCTGCATCAGACCCGGCTGCAGATGACCTGGTGATTCATAACTTAGGCAGCTCCCGGCTTCACCCATCTCAAAGGAGAATGTGTCCCGGAAATTCTGGATGGCTGCTTTTCCTGGACAGGTTTCCCAAAGACGGCAGCTGGTTCTTTGCTTTTATGGAGTGTGGCCGCTACAAGGATAGCATCCAAGTCGACCCCCGCATGCTTACGCAGAATCTGGGAAGCATCTTTCTGAAACAAGCTTAAGTGCACAGGCGCAGGTCTCTGGACCAGCTCCAGCTGGCTCCAAGAGCTAGGAGTCCAGGAGCCGAGCCAATAGCAAAAGAGCCCAGAAGGGCAGTAATTTCTTTTTATAAGGAAAGAAAAAGAAACAGAATGGAAACCTTTCTTCTCCTCTAATTTTCCATTCTATTGTTACTGCTTAATCCCACCGTGAGCGAACTTTGCTGCTTGCTGAGGACAGCTGTTTCCACTGAGCACGGACTGAAGAGAACCAGTTCATATTGCAACAGGGGGAGGGGTTTATTTTAGGAAGGATTTTTAGTGGGGAGAGTCCCAAGAAATTAGAATCTATTACTTAAAGAATCTCCTTTTTTTTTCTTTTTTGCAAGGTTGGGGTAAAGGAGACAGAGCTACCTCTCAGAATATGGCAGGAGCAAGGCCTGCCCTTCTCCTCCCCCGACCCACACCCCAGCCATGCCAATCCTGTGAAGGGAATGTCTGCCCTGTTACCATGATCAAGCCTTGGTTTAGTTGTCTGGCCCTGTTCTCCACCATCACTATGTAGCCTGCCAGCCACTCCTCTCTGAAGGCTCTGGATTACACAGCAATGAGCAAATGGCCCTCCATTCCTTTCCCAACTCTCAAATCCCCAACAAGCTCCACCCAGGGCCAGACTTCCAAGAATCCAGCACAACATGGATGGGAATCAAAGTCCGCAGGACACCCTCTCAAGGTGACCCGTTTCACTGTGGCATCTGGAGCTAGTTTTCCAACACACAGAGGCCCGTTACATAGCCTGTGAACTCAGACCGGCTCTGAAATGCCTTTGAAGTGAGGAGGGTGATAGTAGGAAGGGGACACTGAGCAGGGTGGCACTTTGCAGGGAGAAGGGAACAAATAGAGGAAGAACCTGCGGTATGTTTCTGGCACTTTCCAGGAGACAGAGAGCTCTTATTCAAGGTGACTGACACCTGTTCTTGTTTTAGAAAAGTCTAAGAATGGAGAAGGGCCACCTGCGTTTGATGTTTTAAAAAATTCCCCTTTAACATCCAATTCTTTTTGTTCTAATGATACTAGTATTTGCACTCTTCTAGGCCTCCTGACCTACAGCTGCTGAGAGACCTAGGTCCCAGGAAGAAGTGACCCTGAAGAAACCATCCCAGTTCCTGCTCCAGGCCCATCTCCCCTTGGAGAGTATAAACTGTGTTTCAGAGCTGGCATTTTAGGCTACAAGTCCCTCTCTCATGGTGTGACCAGATATCCAGAGCCTAATGCACACTCAAGGAGAAGTCGAGTTGAGTTTCTGGACCATAAAGTTAGCCATCAGACACCCATGTGTGGTGCCCTATCACTGGGAAAGAGGGAGCAGTTGTTTATGAAGGGAGGCCTGAAACATCAAGCCAGGCTGGCTCACTGCATCACTGGGCCCTTCTTGTACTTGCATTGTACAGTCTTCTATGAACTGGTACCAGAGAGAATCCTCTAAATCCTCAGATACCACCAGGGCCATGAAATCCTCCAGGCCCCTCTGAGGCCCCTGATATAAAGAAATAGGACTGTCTCTGTGGCCCCAAATCACACGCAGCCTGCAAGCCCTTCTCCTGTATTGGCTCTTCCCCCTGGCATATCCCTCTGTTTCAGAGACGTTTTCTTCCTGGTTTAACCACTACTGCTGGACCTGAATTGATGAGGCAGAGGTAGGAGTTGGTTGGACTGGACAGGTGTGAAATTTTAGGGAACTATGCAATGGCTAACTATGCAATGGCTCCCTTCATATTTTAACAACTTTATGTGCTCTCTACCACCAGTTGATAAGATAAAAAATATAGAATGTGCTTGAAGTCCAAGAGTAAATTCAACACAGGAATGAAGCGTGGAAAAGAGTTCCTGTTTGCACCTCCATTGTAGGAGACAGGAAGCCCTGGCAGGCAGAAACAGCTCTATTAAAAGTGCAGGGGTCAAAGGGCTTAGTGAAGTGGGTAGGAAATCAAAGAAGTGCCTAGAGAGAGAGGAGTTGGTCTATGGTGTCCATTGGCTCACGCAGGAAGGCGTGCAGCCTAGGCTGTCACACAGGACCCCAAACTCAGAAGGGTCCTGAGTTCTGCATAATGCTCTGTTTTTACTATCTTAAATTCTTCCTAACATTTGAACAAAGGGCCTCACATGTTCCTTTTGTACCAGGTCCTACATGCAGCTTCCTCCCTGTTCAGCTCAGATGACTCAAGATGGACATAAATTGACTTTCAAACTACTAGAACTTGAAGGAAAGGAGGGGAAACACAAGTGGGTGGCAGGAAAAGGGCTGGAGGGAGAAATCTCCCTCCCCCACCTCCGGAGAATGCCCACACAGGTCTAGGGAAGCTCTGGTTCCTGACCCCTCTCACCCTGTCCAGGAGTGGCCAACACAGGAAAGAAGTTGGCTTCACAGGGGGTTCCTTCAAGTGGGGAGACATGCTGCAGGGGCATGAACGCACGAACAGCCCCTGGAAGCAGAACACCCTACTTCAGAAATAGGAATCGACTGAGAATATCATTTGGACCGCATCAGACATGCAGTAACAGAGAGAAGAGAAACTTCCATTTCCAACAGAAAAGCTTAGTGTTAGCTGAACATGGTGATTTCCCTCTTCTTCCCCTCAGCTCCCTCCTCAAGATGTGCATTCAGTGACACTTGCCGGTACATTCCTTGGGTGAAACTACCCAATCCTGAGCAAGACTCCTTTTCCTCTTAGAAGTGAAGAGCAACAATGTTGGGAGGGGACAGCCTGGGAAGCCCAAGCATTTCTGAGTGACACCACCAGTGCCTTGGGTTTTACAAATCTTCAGCTCACACATTATCTCAACTGAAATAAAAATCCAAGCAAGTTAATGTGACACGGAGACTTTAACAAAGGTGCTCCAGGTCCTTAGGAATAAGTGAGAAATGCTTTAGATGACTGTGCTCACACTCATTCCTCGGCCTAAGCAAGCATTTCTGAGGTCATCTGAGGGCTAGCCTCAATATCTGTCATCCTCTCTGGAAGACCTGCCTTCAAGTTATGCCACTTAGCCCAAGTATCAGGAGGGCAGGAGGGGAGGGGTGAGATGGGAGTCGGGGCAGTGCTAGAAGCTTCTCTGACTCCTTTCTGTATTCTACTCATTGGCTTGTACAGGGAAGAGGGCCACACTGGATTGCTCCTTCCTAGAACAGGAGCTCTCCACATCCCTTCATCCTTGAACCACCTCATTCTCCCAGTGGTCCTTCCACCCTCAGATCTTCCTCTACTGGTGCCTCTACCCCCAGGAACTGATTCCGCAGTGAGACAAGCAGGGCCCAGCTGAGGGTTGGTGTGAGCAAAGGTGTAGTGGAAAGAGAAAGAGCAGCAGATGAGCCTGGGGTTGGCCATGGACTTACTCTGAGCTTCTGTGGCCCTGATGAAATGGAATAGAGGGTTCCCTGGAGACTCTTCCCCATTCGGTGTTTGCACAACCCTCAGAGTCCCCCCTTTCCGCACTCTCCCAGGGCCCCCTGCCCACCTTGCATTTGAAAGGCTTCACGTCAGAGTGGACGATCATGTGTGCCTTGAGGGTCTGTTTCTGCACAAAACTCTTGTAACAGAGGTGACACTGGTAGGCGCGGATGTTGGTGTGGATCAGCACGTGTCTCTTCATGTTGGCCAACAGAGTGAACTCCCGCCCGCAAATCCCACACTTGTGCTCCTTCACACCCTGCAGGGAGGCAAGATTCAAAACAACTGTGGTTAGCAGGTAACCTGCTTTCATCTGGGTTGTAGTCTTTGTTTTTCTTTCTGCTGCATAAATCCATGATGAGCTTGTTGGTAGATATTTAGTTCTAAATGGTGTGGCTTTTAGCCTTGTTAAATTGCTATTTTCCTGAAAAAGGTTGATTACATAATCTTTGTTTTTCTCTCCAAAAACCATAAACTACATAAAATTAGAGAAAAGGAAAGCTAATACTTTTGTTGTTCCTGCTGCTGCTGGGGTTAATTCTACAGTAACAGTTCTTGGGGATTAACGGGATTTTGGCAAGAGCACTGTGGAATGATATTCGAAATGAATCTATAATCCTGCTTTCATAATAATGAGAAAAATACCTCCCAAACTGATAGTATCATTTCCCATATCTTGCGTTCTTATTAATGGACTTGAAAATCCCAGAAGAACAACTTATATCCACACTTCCATAAAGTACAACTTGATAATCACCTCTTGAGATGGTCCCCTGAGTTCCTATAGGCCACAGTGACCTCTGTTTGATTTGGGTATAGAACAGGGGTGGGCAAACTTTTTGACTTGAGGGCCACAATGGGTTCTTAAACTGGACCGGAGGGCTGGAACAAAAGCATGGATGGAGTGTTTGTGTGAACTAATATAAATTCAAAGTAAACATCATTACATAAAAGGGTACGGTCTTTTTTTTTTTAGTTTTATTCATTTCAAACGGGCCGGATCCGGCCCGCGGGCCGTAGTTTGCCCACGGCTGGTATAGAACCTCCTCTAAACCAGCTTCTGTCCTATAGAGAAATGTGACAGATGATAGCTTTCCGAATTAGAAAAAGAGATTTTCTAGTTTCCTTGCTGTTTGTGGAGAAATGTTTGAAAAACTTAAGCATCAATGCCCTTAGTTGAAAGCATTTCCAGAGACTCATAGCAGGAATAGAATATTAGCTGATCCTGACTAACCAGTGCTTCCCTGAAAAGGCCTTTGCAAGGAATCTTGGTCCAGAATGACTTTTTGGAAGGAAAACTTAGAGAACTCTAGCATTAAAATTAAGGTTAATACAGGTTTAGATCAAGTTGCCTAGTTAACAATTGTACTTTATAAATCCCTTACTGGCTGGTATTTATAGTGACTTATGGAGGGAGGGGTTCCATGCTTAGCTCTGCCTCTCTCTGCCTGTATTTTCAGTTCTTTAATTTGGGACACAGTAAGAAAGTACCATTCCTCCATTTTGATGAGCCCATGGCACTAAAGGGTGAGTTCAGATCTCTGCCCAGCCACTTACTGGCTGCATGGCCTAAGGCAAGTCTTGTGGCCTTTCCTGGTGAAGGCTTCCTCATCTCAAGATGAAGAGGTAAGCCATGAGAACCTGGAATGCTCTGTAGTCTAATTATTGCAGAGGAGTGTGGACTGATGCTAATGAAGATATCTCAATTTAAAATATGTGTTGCATATTCAAACAGTGAGTTTAGAATTATGAAATTAATGAAAACTATTTTCTTGATGGCTTATAAAATTTACTTAGGATCTTTCTCCTCAAGATTGTCTCTATACCGGCTATGATCCAGTCGTGCTGGGACCAAGAAGTATCTACTTATCACTGTTTTGGAATTTTCTAAAGAGAAATCTGTGTCCAAAGTAAAATTCACATGTGGAGTGGTCTAGAACCCAAGTGAATGGGAGCCTGGACGCAACTTTGGGGGACACAGGAAGCTACTGTGTCTCTAAAAGGATCAGTAGAATCACAGAGGGGAAGTTTGTGGAGTTGTTAGGGGAAGGGAGGGAAGTGGGTAAAGAAAGGGAAGTCTTGGCAATAGGGTTCAAGAGCTCAGGTACTGGAGTCAGAGATTCTGGGTGGCTGCCCCATGCCTCAGCGTCCAATTGCAATTTTGGAGTAATGATACCGACAAGTAGCTCTTAGCATTGCTGAAGCGGATTACATGCAAAGTAAAGCAGCTGCCACACAGACGCATTCAATAAATACTACCCCTCGCTGTTTGCTGACACGCTTTATTAAAATGCATTCTGTTTCTTCATTTAAATGAGACTTATTTCAGATACCAGGCTGTTTTCCCATTTTGACCTACAGAATTTTTATGTTTCAAAATGCACCTGTGATTCCTTATCCACACACGTAGGAGCCCCATAAAATTATCTCTTTGGTGGCTGAAGTGTAGTTTCTTTGTTGATGGTCCCTGCACTCGGCAGGCCCCTCTTCTCTGGATGCTATCTACCGGTGCCTTGTGTGGGGCAGGAGCTGTCTGCACAGAGTTCATAAGGCAGCCACACATCTCATTGCTGCAGTGGAGCTAGAAATGCCCTGTGCTATGTCCTAACCTATCAGATAAAACCCATCATGGCAGAATATAAAGGGCATCTTGACTGGGAAGAGTTCTCCACAGACCTTTCAGAACTGAAGAATGTTTTAGGAACTCTGCCTTTCTGGAAGCCTCTCTTGCCAAGAAAACCACTTGAGGTCAAAGATGTGAGGTAAAGGTCAGTGGAGCAAACCTTCCCTCTCAGAAGCTCAAAGCAGCCCCAAATCTGCTCAGCTGGGGAAGATTTTGGGACACCACTGGGGCCTTGTTTTAGTTCACCCTGGATGACTCCAGGGCTCTGGTTACAAACTCGGCTGAACTGAGACCTGTGGGCCTGTATTTCTCCTTGAAGACCCTAGCTCAGGGAAGATAAAATCTAACCAGAGAAGGATGCTCTCTCACGCCTCCTCCATACAAACCACGGGGCACCACAGTCAACTGCGCAGGGGCTCCACCAGGGAAGCACAGACCCCGCTGGTCGCAGCCTCTGTTCCCCCAGAGCCACCTGCACATGAAGCAGGTCTCACAGTTGAGGGAGAAGACGGGGAAAGGAAACCACTGCTTCAGCAGCAAGGAACCAAGAGAGTTCTCTAGAAAAAGGCGCTGATGAATGTACTCGGGCACAGCGCCGGTCTCCGGTAGATAAAGCCTGATGACACACTCATGCTGGCACCCTGAATGACGTTTCCAGAAACAGAATTTTAGAAATTCTAGGAAACGAAGAAGCCAGAGCACACAGACCTGCTGTTTCCTTCCTCCTTCCCACCCTCTTCTCCGAACAGTACACATTATTTATTTCTAGGCCCATCTCAGACCCTAGAGTAGTGGTCGGCAAACTCATTAATCAACAGAGCCAAATATCAACAGTACAACGATTGAAATTTCTTTTGAGAGCCAAATTTTTTAAACTTAAACTATATAGGTAGGTACATTGTTATTAGCTTAATTAAGGTACTCCTAAGGCTTAGGAAGAGCCACACTCAAGGGGCCAAAGAGCCGCATGTGGCTGGCGAGCCGCAGTTTGCCCACCACTGCCCTAGAGGAAAGGACTTGATTGCTAGTCTCATCATTCTCCCCATTGGCAGGTGAGGGAGGACATCAGGGCTCAGGGGAGGGGAGCAGCTGGGCTGCACAGCTCCTCCTGGCGGAGGTGGGGAGCAGCGCGGACTCCTGGCCCCTGACCCCAGGCGCAGCCAGGTGGCCCGCCCCAGGCTGGGGTCCCGCGTACCTTGTGGGTGAGCGAGTGTTGCTTCAGGTGGTGGGGCTGCACGAACTCCATGCCGCACTCGGAGCAGATGTAGGGCCGGATGTCCTTGTGCTTCATCATGTGGTTCTGCAGCTGGCTCGGGTACTGGAAGGTCTTGTCGCACTCGGAGCAGTTGTACTGGATGGGCCCGCGGTGCGTGGTGAGGTGCCGCTTCAGCTGCGCCAGGGTGGGGAAGTCGAGGCCGCACTCCACGCAGATGTTCTCGCGCCCGTTGGCGTGCTTGGCCTCGTGGGCCTTGAGCTCGCTGGGGGTAGCGAAACCCCCGCGCGCACACGCGGCAGTTGTGCGGCTTCACCTTCGCTGTGCTGCATCATGTGGCGCTTCAGGTGGCTGGTCTGGGTGAAGCCTTGTGGCACACCTGG